>NC_047105.1:133905087-134097587 GCF_902500255.1 Thalassophryne amazonica
TAATTTTTCGAACCGTGTCCACTTCGATGTGTCTCACAGGTTTAGAAAAAATTTTGATCAAACAACGCGCCAGTCTCTCAGCAACTTCTCAGACAAAGGAATTCCGACGAGGGGCTGGACGACTCCTCCCACAAGGAGTGCTCACAGGCGGATGACGTCACCGACAGGCGTGGAAAAACTCACGCATGCGCACGAGGGTTCAAGCATGTCTGACGTAAAAACATATGAATGAAATCCATATAGTTTTTGAAAAAAATAAAAAGGACCGTTGCTTTATTGACAGACCTCGTATGGCTTTTGCCTTGCAATATAAAGCGCCTTGGGGCAACTGTTGTTGTGATTTGGCGCTATATAAATAAAATTGATTTGATTTGAGATATATATATATATATATATATATATATATATGTAATATGACCTACAAGTAAAAAAGAAATATCAAAGATCAAGGTACTTTTCATTATTTAGACAGTGACAGTATTATATGGCAGCATCGATTAAGAAAGAGTTGCATGCCCTGTACCTTTTCATAAATAGGACAGTATCTCCCGGGGTACTCGATCACACGCCTTCTCCAAGTCCACAAAATACATGTAGACTGGATGGGCATACTCCCAGGCACCCTCCAGGATCCTTGTAAGAGTGAAGAGCTGGTCAGTTGCTCCACAACCAAGATGCAACCGGCATAATTCCTCTTCAATGAGAGCGTCAACTATCGGCCGAACCGTCCTTTCCAGCACCCGGGAGTAGACTTTACCAGGAAGGATGAGTATTGTGATGCACCTGTAATTGGCACACAAACTCTGGTCCCCCCTTTTTTTTAAATATATGGACCATCACGCCAGTTTGCCACTCCTCAGGCACTGTCCCAGACCTCAATGCAATGTTGAAAGAACGTCTCATCCAAGACAGTCCCTTCACACCCAGAGCCTTCAGCATTTCTGGATGCTGTCGGATGGGTTCCCTGACCACCGTTGTCCACCACAGTGTTCAAGGGTGGCTGTCCTTTGAGGCACCTAAGACCTTCAGGACACAGACCCCCACTGCAGCTTCAGCAATGGAAGCTTTGAACATTGTCCATTCTGGTTCAATGTCCCTAACCTCCACAGGGATACTAGAAAAGCACTGCCAGAGGTGTAAGTTGAAGATCTGTCAGACAGTGGGCTCCCCCAGTCACCATTGTAGAGTTCTTCTGCTACGTGGGGATCACCAACACCCAGGACCTCAAGTGGGAACTGAATGTCACCTCTCTCATCAGGAGAACACAACAGAAGATGTATTAACTACGGTAGCTGAGGACGTTCAACCTGCCAAAAACAATGATGGTGAAATTCTATACTGCCATTATTGAGTCCATCATCTCCTCTTCCATCATGGTCTGGTACACTGCTGCCACTACAAAGGACAGGAGCAGACAGCAGCATATCATCCATGCAGTAGAGAAGGTGACTGACTGCAGTCTGCCATCCCTACAGGACCTGTATGTCTCCAGCACCCTGAGGTGAGCAAGGAAGACTGTGGGCAATCCCTCCCACCGAGGTCACAAACCTTTTGTCACCCTCTCCTCTGGCAAGAGGCTGAGGTCCATCAGGACCAACATTTCAAGACACAAAAACAGCTTATTTCCATCTGCAGCTAGACTAATAAATAATGCCAGAGACCCCCACTTACCCTGCCCCCCACTACCATAAAGTTTTTTTTTTTTATGAACCTTATTTAACCAGATAAGAAAACCCACTGAGATCAAGACCTCTTTCGCAAGGGGTATGTGGCCAAGAAGGCAACAGAACACACCATCAGGCAAAGCAATAATAAAACAGAAATAAAAACGACACATCCACCATAAAATACAAACACCAGCAGCTAACCTATGGACACAATAATTATTTTAAATAACAATGCAAGCTCTAGCACAATAAAGTTCATGGTCTAAGCCAGGGTTTAAAACAGACGTATTGTCCAAAAGATTTCCATTGTCGGTTTTCCAATATTGATCGGAAAGCTGTCAGTGAAACCAGCCCAGGTAGTTTCTGTTCTGTTTGGAGGGCATTCCAAGAAAAGGGGGAGGGAAAACTAAAAGCTTTCTTTCCCTTTTCCGTTCGAACACGAGGAACAGAAAAACACAAAGTGTCATTCGAATATAAGGCATAGCAGCTTACAGATCTCAGGCACCATCCCTACAGTGAAGCATGGTGGTGGCAGCATCATGCTGTGGGGATGTTTTTCAGCAGCAGGAACTGGGAGACTAGTCAGGATTGAGGGAAAGATGAATGCAGCAATGCACAGAGACATCCTGGATGAAAACCTGCTCCTGAGCACTCTTGACCTCAGAATGGGGCAATGGTTCATCTTTCAGCAGGACACTGACCCTAAGCACACAGCCAAGATATCAAAGGCGTGGTTTCATGACAACTCTGTGAATGTCCTTGAGTGGTCCAGCCAAAGCCCAGACCTGAATCCGATTGAACATCTGTGGAAAGATCTGAAAATGGCCATGCACCGACGCTCCCATCCAACCTAATGGCGATTGAGAGGTGCTGCAAAGAGGAATGGACAAAACTGCCCAAAGATAGGTGCACAGAGCTTGTGGCATCATATTCAAGAAGACATGAGGCTGTAACTGCTGCCAAAGGTGCATCAGCAGAGTACTGAGCAAAGGGAATGAATACTTACATACTTACTGTACATATGATTTCTTAGTTTTTTTTTTTTAATAAATTTTCAAAAATAAAAATTAAAAACAGTTTTTCATGTTGTCAGTGTGGGGTGTTGTGTGTAGAATTTTAAGGGAAAAAATGAATTTACTCCATTTTGGAATAAGGCTGCAACATAAAATGTGGAAAAAGTGAAACGCTGCAAATACTTTCCGGGTGCACTGTATAAACACATTACTTTAGATTCATTTTAGCACGTGTCCAAATTTTTTAAAATCTAATTTAATCACACTTCAATCCATTTTGTTTTGTTGGGAAACAAAGGTTTTTTTGGGACATGCTTTGCACAGTTTAAACATCATAAAATAAAGTTAAAATAGCCTTGTTAATGTTTCCTGCACCTCAGCTCAGCAGGTAAGTCTTGCTTTAATAACTGTTATTGTTGTGTCTAACATAGGGGAGGGGTGGAATGTAAAGTGCAGGGCACGTTTTGCAATGAAACGCTTTAGGGATCCTTCAAACATAACATGATTGAAGCTGACTAGCGCACGAAGGAGGAATTGCATGAAAATTCAGTAAGGCATATCTTATATATTATATTCCAATTCTAAGGTGGATCTATGCCAGTATACAAAGGTATATCTAAATATCTAAAAAGCAAGAGTAAAATAGGAGAGTAGAAAAGAGTAGAGTAAAATAGGAGAGTAGAAAAGAGTAGAGTAGAGCCACTTAGGTGCCTGGTCTTGGTCTTGAGAACCAGGAATGGTTGGCATGCCATTTGTGAAAAATCAGAGCCACCTCAAATGCCTTTCACACCTGAGAACTACAACCATTTGTGCACACAAGGGGCCAAAATACAGCGAATGCCTTGTGCATGCTCATTCGATCCCCCTCTTGGAAGGTGTCGGCCAAATTCCAGGTGTCGCACACAAACATCTAACACCACTCGCTGCACTGCATGCGTTCACGATGCGAGAGCCCGGCTCTTCATGGGACGGGATCCAGCTCTTCATGACACGGGATCCAGCACATCAGGTAATTAATGTAGAACATGAAAGTGAGAACAGTAATCCATGCTATTTCATGTCTAGGCAGAAGATAAATCCGCTCTTTATAACAGGAATTAAGTATTAGAAATTGTGGTGTTTTATTAACTTTTCCGTCCGCTACTGTGACTTTCCACGGGCTCACACTGTGTTAGTGCGTGCGAACACGAGCGTGCACGAAACCATTGCTGCGGTATCGTGCATGCCTGTCCGACCGTGCATTCCTCCCGACAGTAGGTGGAATGTTTTGTGGTTTCCCATTTTGTTTTTGGTTCACGGATTTTCTTCCAGTTTCTGCGTCTTTTGTGTGATGTGTGAAGGGGCCCTTAAGAATTATTAACCAACCATTGAGGACTTGCAGGTTTAAAACAGTGTAGAAATTTAGAAATGAGTTTACACAGTGGCAGGTAATCTGGTGTGTCAGTGAGTAAACTCATAGTAAACTTTTGTAAACTGTGCATGAGTGTGCAAAGAAAATTGTGAAATGTTCAAAACGTCTGGCATGCATTAATTTTGTGAGCGAGATGTGAACATTGCGCAACCTATTCAAAAACACTGTCACTGTGAGTCAATGGGTCTCATTGCCACACTGCACCTGAATGAGATGTTACATCTATAATAAACACAATTTTATAGATACATTATCTAACATATAAGCAGGATTGACAATGCAACTGTTTTACCAATCCACTACAACATAAATATTATAAATAATTACCTTTCAGATGATTCCAAATGGATTCTCCAATGCACAACATGCATGAGAGAAGCTGCAGCTGTGGATAATTTCGCTGTCATTCTGGCAGTGATGAGAGATGGTTTTATTAGCCAAGTTCTGAGAGCAAATGCGCCATCAGCAATGAAATGATTATTTTATATAACGTGGCGTCAAGTGGGACAAAACGGGTCACATAGGCTCGACGAATTGTGCAGCAGTGTGGGGATCAAATGTGTGTAAGTGTCAATGTAACTTAAGACTTCTGTGACATATGAAATAGAATTACACCCTCTAACCCCACCAATACTAAAAGCCCCCCAGTCAAACCCACACACACACTCTCTTTCTTAATGGCTCAGAATCAGAGCTGTATTCCAAAATCTTAAAACCACTGATGTGCAAAGTGATAATTTTTACATCACACACGACACCTTAACTAAAGGCCCAGTCACACGGCACTTAACGAAGGGCAATGAAGCCCAAATGAAACAAGAAATCTGGACTTTCGTTTACTTTTGTTGGCATTTAACCTTCGCGGAGCTTTGTCCCTGCAGCTGGCATCAGGATTTTTAAACTGTTGAAAAATTTGAACGAATGCCACCGAAAACCTCAATTCACCCATATTTTGTTTTGCTGTAGTTCTTGACGGTTTCTTATCGTTTTGGTTTTTGTAAGGTTAGCGTTTAGTTCGACTATGTTTGACCAGTTGAATGTTTTCATACAGTATAGAAGCTGGTTTGTGAGGAGAGATGCAGCTCCTCTGCGGCAGTGCTGGTGTGTGGTGTGGGGCTTCTGCCGCTGAGTGTGATGGGGCGAGTGCTGCCGCGGTCATGTTGTGATGTTGGCCGGCCAGGAAGAATTTGTCGGCGTCCTCCGCCAGTGCACGGCAGTCCATGATCATGGTGGTGTTCCGGTGCTGCGCGCACCTGAGGAGAGAGCTGCTGCACAAAACGTCTGGTTGCTGTGCTGTCAGGAGCTGCAGCATTCTGTCCATGAACTTTGAAGGGCTTGCTGTCCTCCAGCCCATGCAGAGAGAAGAGCCTGCTGGCCCTTTCAGTCTGACAGTTCAAAAGTTTTGAGGAAGTGATCCTTGATCGCTGCATATTTGTTTGCAGCGGGGGGGGGGGGGGGGGCAGCTTTGCAGGAGCGCGATCAGCCTCATTTCTGTGTAGCTGCTGAGGGCTGAAACGATCCTTGGTAGCTGTGTATTTCATCTCGGTAGGGAGGCTTTGCACGATAAGCCTCATTTTCATGGAACTGAGGGCCGTCACAACGTAATAATATTTTGTGTCGTCTGCGGTGATCTCTCACACCGAACTACGCCTCAGTTTGTGCAAACCAGGCAGCAGTTTACAGAAGCATGATTCTGAGCATCAAGTGTGGAAAAAGTTCCAGCAGCAGGCATTCGTGTGTGAACAGCTTTGATCCACAGAGGTGTGACATATGAAAACAGAAAACCCAGTGTGATCGCAAATGGCTGCATTCTTTTTGAACATTTGAGCAGCTAAATCGTGTACGACACAGTCCTTTTGGGGAGTGTACATGCGTGTGCGCTACAACACATCCAAACACTGAATGCATTCATCCAGAGTGAATCAGCTGGAGAGAAGGTGAAGTGCATGAATGTGTGTGTGTCTGATCCACGTACGTAGCGCCTGTGCATGCGTGATCAGAACTGGTAATCAAACCCACGCACGTACGCGTGACTGACTGCTTCATCACACAGCCGCAGCCCGATGATCAGAAACAGCAGGGTTTTGGGGGAAAAAAAGGCATTCCGCGCGTCGCGGTGGAGCCGCATGGCGCAAAGCAACGCCGTGATGAAGCCTCACAGGACATATTGGGGCATGTCCAGCTCATGCTCAATTTCTCGGATAATCACACGACTGAAAAGCAACCAGAAGCCATCTGAAAGCCACCTGAAAGCCGTCCTGGGAGACCAACACGGACGTGGTTTTGTCCCATGAACGGCACGGTGGCGCAACCCTCCGCTTTTCTTTCCATGAAAAAAAACTCCTGTAACAGTGGAATGTGCCGAAAAAGTGCTGATGTCCACGTCTCCTGCCTTTTTGTGAAAATCAGACGACGTCCCGGATCAACAAAGCCTTCATGTTGGAAATGATCTTGTTGTTTCAGCGGGGTGTGAGCCTGTCGATCGGCGCTCGGAGTGTGCCGCGCTCTCAGACACTGTGGGCGGCAGCAACACTCCTTAATCTGTGTAATCCCCACAAAATCGTCCCTGAAAGCCATATGAATTTTCTGAACGGTGTCCAGTTGGAGGTCTCTCACAGTTTCTGGAAAAAAATTGATGCAGCAAAGCTCCAAATCGTTCAGACATTTATTTGCAATAAAAAAACGACAAGAGGAGTGGACCACTGCTCACCCAAAGCCTACTCACAGGCGAATGACGCAACCGACAGGCGTGAAAAAACTCACGCATGCGCACGAAGGTTCAAGCTTGGCTGATGCAATCACACGTGATTCAAATCCATATGGTTTTTGAAAAAATAAAAAGGTCGGATACTTTTCTAACACACCTCGTATGTATGTGTGTGTTTATATATATATATATATATATATATATATATATATATATATATATATATATATATATATATGTGAGGAAAATAAGTATTTGAACACCCTGTGGTTTTGCAAGTTCTCCCACTTACAACTCATGGAGGGGTCTGAAATTTTCATCTTAGGTGCATGTCCACTGTGAGAGACATAATCTAAAAAAAAAAAAAAAAAAAAATCCAGAAATCACAATGTATGATTTTTTAATAATTTATTTGTATGTTACTGCTGCAAATAAGTATTTGACCCCGTACCAACCAGCAAGAATTCTGGCTTTCACAGACCTGTTAATTTTTCTTTAAGAAGCCCTCTTATTCTGCACTCTTTACCTGTATTAACTGCACCTGTTTGAAGTTGTTACCTGTATAAAAGACACCTATTCACACACTCAGTCATTCACACTCTAACCTGTCCACCACAGCCAAGACCAAAGAGCTGTCTAATGACAGCAGGGACAAAACTGTAGACCTGCACAAGGCTGGGATGGATTACAGGACAACAGGCAAGCAGATTCTTGGAAGACAACAACTGTTATGATTATTTATTAGAAAGCGGAAGAAACACAAGATGACTGTCAATCTCCGTCGGTCTTGGATTCCATGCAAGATCTCACTTTGTGGGGTAAGGATGATTCTGAGAAAGCTCAGAACTACACAGGAGGACCTGGTCAATGACCTGAAGAGAGCTGGGACCACAGTCACAAAGATTACATTAGTAACACATGATGCTGTCATGGTTTAAAATCCTGCAGGGCAGCAAGGTCCCCCTGCTCAAGCCAGCACATGTCCAGGCCCATTTGAAGTTCACCAGTGACCATCTGGATGATCCAGAGGAGACATGGGAGAAGGTCATGTGGTCAGATGAGACCAGAATAGAGCTTTTTGGAATCAACTCCACCTACCATGTTTAGAGGATGAGAACAACCCCAAGAAAACCATCCCAACCGTGAAGCATGGGGGGGGGACATCATACTCTGGGGGTGCTCTTCTGCAAAGGGGACAGGACGACTGCACCGTGTTGAAGGGAGGATGGATGGGGTCATGTATTGCAAGATTTTGGCAAACAACCTCCTTCCCTCAGTAAGAGCACTGAAGATGGGTCATGGCTGGGTCTTGCAGCATGACAATGACCCCAAACACACAGCCTGGGCAACTAAGGAGGGGCTCCGTAAGAAGCATTTCAAGGTCTTGGAGTGGCCTGGCCAGTCTCCAGACCTGAACTCAATAGAAAATCTTTGGAGGGAGCTGAAACTCCAAACCTGAAAGATCTAGAGAAGATCTGTATGGAGGGTGGACCAAAATCCCTGCTGCAGTGTGTGAAAACCTGGTGAAAAACTACAGGAAACGTTTGACCTCTGTAATTGCAAACAAAGGCTACTGTACCAAATATTAACACTGATTTTCACAGGTGTTCAAATACTTATTTGCAGCAGTAACATACAAATAAATTATTTAAAAAAAAAAATCATAAATTGTGATTTCCAGATTTTTTTTTTTTTTAAGATTTTTAAGATTTTAGATTATGTCTCTCACAGTGGACATGCACCTAAGATGAAAATTTCAGACCCCTCCATGATTTCTAAGTGGGAGAACTTGCAAAATCGCAGGGTGTTCAAATACATATTTTCCTCACTGTGTGTGTGTGTGTGTGTGTGTGTATATATATATATATATATATATGGTTAGACTCTTTCTCTCCGATTGTTCTGTCTGAGTTATTTTCATTAGTTACTTCATCCAAACCATCAACATGCTTATTAGACCCCATTCCTACCAGGCTGCTCAAGGAAGCCCTACCATTATTTAATGCTTCAATCTTAAATATGATCAATCTATCTTTGTTAGTTAGTTATGTACCACAGGCCTTTAAGGTGGCAGTAATTAAACCATTACTTAAAAAGCCATCACTTGACCCAGCTATCTTAGCTAATTATAGGCCAATCTCCAACCTTCCTTTTCTCTCAAAGATTCTTGAGAGGGTAGTTGTAAAACAGCTAACTGATCACCTGCAGAGGAATGGTCTATTTGAAGAGTTTCAGTCAGGTTTTAGAATTCATCATAGTACAGAAACAGCATTAGTGAAGGTTACAAATGATCTTCTTATGGCTTCGGACAGTGGACTTATCTCTGTGCTTGTTCTGTTGGACCTCAGTGCTGCTTTTGATACTGTTGACCATAAAATTTTATTACAGAGATTAGAGCATGTCATAGGTATTAAAGGCATTGCGCTGCGGTGGTTTGAATCATATTTGTCTAATAGATTACAGTTTGTTCATGTAAATGGGGAATCTTCTTCACAGACTAAAGTTAATTATGGAGTTCCACAAGGTTCTGTGCTAGGACCAATTTTATTCACTTTATACATGCTTCCCTTGGGCAGTATTATTAGACGGTATTGCTTAAATTTTCATTGTTACGCAGATGATACCCAGCTTTATCTATCCATGAAGCCAGAGGATACACACCAATTAGCTAAACTGCAGGATTGTCTTACAGACATAAAGACATGGATGACCTCTAATTTCCTGCTTTTAAACTCAGATAAAACTGAAGTTATTGTACTTGGCCCCACAAATCTTAGAAGCATGGTGTCTAACCAGATCGTTACTCTGGATGGCATTTCCCTGATCTCTAGTAATACTGTGAGAAATCTTGGAGTTATTTTTGATCAGGATATGTCATTCAAAGCGCATATTAAACAAATATGTAGGACTGCCTTTTTGCATTTACGCAATATCTCTAAAATCAGAAAGGTCTTGTCTCAGAGTGATGCTGAAAAACTAATTCATGCATTTATTTCCTCTAGGCTGGACTATTGTAATTCATTATTATCAGGTTGTCCTAAAAGTTCCCTAAAAAGCCTTCAGTTGGTTCAGAATGCTGCAGCTAGAGTACTGACGGGGACTAACAGGAGAGAGCATATCTCACCCGTGTTGGCCTCCCTTCATTGGCTTCCTGTTAATGCTAGAATAGAATTTAAAATTCTTCTTCTTACTTATAAGGTTTTGAATAATCAGGTCCCATCTTATCTTAGGGACCTCGTAGTACCATATTACCCCATTAGAGCGCTTCGCTCTCAGACTGCGGGCTTACTTGTAGTTCCTAGGGTTTGTAAGAGTAGAATGGGAGGCAGAGCCTTCAGCTTTCAGGCTCCTCTCCTGTGGAACCAGCTCCCAATTCAGATCAGGGAGACAGACACCCTCTCTACTTTTAAGATTAGGCTTAAAACTTTCCTTTTCGCTAAGGCTTATAGTTAGGGCTGGATCGGGTGACCCTGGACCATCCCTTGGTTATGTTGCTTTAGACGTAGACTGTGGGGGGGTTCCCATGATGCACTGTTTCTTTCTCTTTTTGCTCCGTATGCATCACTCTGCATTTAATCATTAGTGATCGATCTCTTTTTCCTGGTTCTTTCCCTCAGCCCCAACCAGTCTCAGCAGAAGACTGCCCCTCCCTGAGCCTGGTTCTGCTGGAGGTTTCTTCCTGTTAAAAGGGAGTTTTTCCTTCCCACTGTGGCCAAGTGCTTGCTCATAGGGGGTCGTTTTGACCGTTGGGGTTTTTCATAATTATTGTATGGCCTTGCCTTGCAATGTGGAGCGCCTTGGGGCAACTGTTTGTTGTGATTTGGCGCTATATAAGAAAAAAGTTGATTGAAGTTGATTGATATATATATATATATATATATATATATATATATATATATATATATATATATATATATATATATATATATATATATATATATATATATATATATATATATATATATATATATTAGCTGGGGTAGCCGGCGCTGTCCGGGTTAACCTGTTTTAGACATAGGCCAAATGCCAATCATTTTAATCTAAACAATTGCCCAACATTTGCTTTTATAATGCTGATGTCTTACAAACACAGTGGTGGGCACAGATAACCAAAAAATTAACTTCGATAACAGATAATCAGATTACTGAAAAGTTATCTTTGATAAAGATAAACCGATAAACCACCCAAAAATGTGTCGGAAGTTACAGATAACCGATAACCGATAAATTCCAGTATTGTCTCTGGTACATTTGCAACTACTAACAAGCTGAATTTGAGTTTTAAGACCATAATCACTTTTGGAAGCATCAAAAGCGACAAAAGACCCAAACAAGGAGCCTGCACTATGTTTGAATATGCTGCCCCTGCTGGAAGCTACACAGCTACAGCACAGCTACAGCACAGCTACAGCACAGCTACAGCACAGCTACAGCACAGCTACAGCACAGCTACAGCACAGCTACAGCACAGCAGCACCCTGAGAGCAGCCACAAAGCCAGCTCCCTACCAATCACAATGCTCCGGTCAGGCAGAGGTCTTGAAAAATAAACTCATACTGACTTACGGTTTTGTGTGAACACTGATAAATAACTCCAGTAATGTCAATTCTGTCATTTGTACAAAGTTATCATATCTTTTAATGTTGAATAATGCACTAATTCTGAGGTTCTGTAACAAACACAGACAGATCGCAAAGGATTCTGGGTAAAAAGTGCCTCTGCTAAACACTGATTGGTTCAGTCATTCATTATGTAAACCAACACGTTAATGTGACGTGTGTCGTGTGTTGGTGTTTACAGATAAATGTGCTTTTGTAAAATACTCCATTTTTTATTTGTAAAAACAGGCATTTTTACGGAGCCCTGGAAGTGTCATCGGAAAATGTTTTGCATGTGGAGAGAATGTGCGCACGTTTTATGATGTGCTCATGTTTTATGATGTTGTAATACATGCACTCAATATTGTCTTGACACATAAATGTTGGCTTTACACTGGGTAGGTTTTGGCCCTTTTTCAGATGATTTTTCATTTGTGTGAGAATTTTTTGGACAGAATTTCAGGTTAATTGCGCGTCCTGCATCGTGTAGTGTACATGGAGTTTTAAAGCCTTAGAGGCATTAAATTATGACCTTAAAAATCAAAATTGGGAAGAAGTTTATGTCGGCGACGTTAATGTAGCATATAATTCATTTATGAAAATACTGATGAAATCATATAATAAAAACTGTAAATTAATAAAAATTAGTAAGAAAAGAGTAAATAAACCATGGCTGACTAAGGGAATAAAAAAAATGCTTGTGTAAACAAAAAATATTTATATAGGTGCTTTTAAAAAATGCAAACAAAGGAAACAGAACACAGACACAAAAAATATAAAAATAAACTACTGACAATAATTAGGAAACAAAAAAAAGATTATTATAGTGAACAATTAAATAAGAGTAAAGATAATATAAAGGCAACATGGGGAATTATAAATAGTGTGATTGAAAGTGATGGAGCGAAATCAACTTTTCCAAATTACTTTGTCAAGGAAAATAAAGTGATATATGACATAAAAGAAGTTGCAAATGAGTTTAATGATTATTTTTCAAATGTGGGATCAAGTCTGGTGGGAAATAAACTAATAGTAGAAGATAAATTAAATACACTTGTAAATATGGTCAATAGTATTTTCCTTGACAATGTGGAAGAAGATGAAATAAGAAATATAGTAAAAAACTGTGTAAGCAAAAGATCAACTGACTATAAAGATTTAGACATGATGACTGTAAAAAGTATAATAGAAACTGTTATTGAACCATTCATTTGTAATCTGTCTCTGTCAACAGGAATTTTCCCAGATGAAATGAAAATTGCCAAGGTAGTCCCATTATATAAAAATGGAGACAAACATAATTTTTCAAATTACAGGCCAGTGTCATTGCTTCCACAGTTTTCTAAAATTATGGAAAAGGTTTTTGTGACAAGGTTGGACAAATTCATTGAGAAACATCATATTTTAAATAATGCTCAGTATGGTTTCAGAACAAAACATTCGACAGCTATGGCAATTATAGAATTAACAGAGAAAATATCAACAACAATAGATAATAAGGATAATTTTGTAAGTATTTTTCTCGACCTGAAAAAAGCTTTTGATGTTATCGACCACTCAAGATTGCTTCATACGTTACAAGAATATGGAATTAGAGGTATTGCACATCAGTGGGTAAAAAGCTACTTAGAAAATAGAAAACAGTTTGTTCAGATAAATAATACTAAATCAGAATTGTGTAACATTATTTATGGAGTACCACAAGGGTCGGTACTTGGACCCAAACTGTTTATTTTGTATATCAATGACTTTGTGAATGTATCTAAAGTACTTGGCAGCATATTATTTGCTGATGATACATTATTTTACTCTGGATCAGATATACAGGAAGTAGTACAAGTGATAAACACAGAGCTGGAAAAAGTTAAACATTGGTTTGATATAAACAGATTGTCACTAAATCTTAATAAGACAAATTTCATATTGTTTAATGACAGAGTGGAAAAAAAAGATGTGTCATTAAAAATAGATGGAATGGACATACAAAGGGTAAAAGAAACTTTCTAGGAGTCATGACTGATGAAGATCTTACATGGAAGTCACACATAAATTACACAAAAGGAAAAATAGCGAAAGCCATTGCTGTTTTGCATAAAGTAAAAATTTTGTTAAATAGTTATGGTTTATTAACATTGTACAATTCATTGATTGTCCCATATTTAACTTACTGTGTAGAAATCTGGGGATCAACATGTAAAACTTATACACAACCATTATTTATTACACAACCATTATTTATTCTGCAGAAAAGAGCTTTAAAAATGATTAGCAATAGTCGTTTTAGAGATCCATCTAATCCATTATTCATTAAGTATAGGGTACTTAAATTTCATGATTTAGTTGATTTGAAAATATTACAAACAATGCACCAAGATAATAAAAATACCTTACCAATAAACATTCAAAATATGTTTGAAAGGAATAGAAGTCTTTAAAAAACCAAGATTCAGAACCAAAGTAAAGGAACAGAGTATTGCAGTGAATGGTGTAAAATTATGGAACAACCTCAAAGAAATCAAAGAATCACGGTCGCTTAAATTATATAAAAAACGTATTAAACTAGATGTATTTGTTGTGTGGGCCGCCAGAAGAGGAGGTACTGCTGGCCCACCACCAGAGGGCGCCCTGCCTGAAGTGCGGGCTTCAGGCACGAGGGGGCACTGCCGCCTTACAGGAACAGCCGAGGTGACAGCTGTCACTCATCAACTATGACAGCTGTCACCGATCATCTGCACTTCACCCTGGATAAAAGCAGGATGACACCTCCACCACGTCGCCGAGATATCGACTTCTTTGAGAGGTAACTTTCTCTGCCTGTTGATTGATTCCAAGAGCTATTGTGTTGCAGCTGTCTACTCAGAGGACCGGCGTGGGTCGCGACTGTTTCGTCCTACTTCCCACCAGATAAGTACTGAGACAGGAGCTGCACGAGTGTGTGTTGAGCTGGAGGTGGAATTCCCACTGTTATTGTTACGGGGTGTATACACACCCACACTTGACTGTCTTTGTTCTCCGCCAGCAGTACCAGATCCGACACGCTGAGACGGTGGCCACCTGGGGACTTCGGGACTTGGCGGCTCCAGTATCCTTCGGGTTCGGTGGAAATCGTGTGGTTCCGGTTCATCTCCAGACGGACGTCTCCTAGCCTGCCCACACGACACCTTCATTCATTGACTTGTATCTATTCTATAATCTGCTGTGTGTGGTTGTGGCATTCACAACAGTAAAGTGTTCACATTTAACTTCCTCTATTGTCCGTTCATTTATGCCCCCTGTTGTGGGTCCGTGTCACTACACTTTCCCAACAGGATATCTCGGCCATCGTCATGGACTCCGAGGGGCGTCACCCAGCTGTTGAACGACCAATGGGAGAGCAGGGAGCGCAGGCGTCTGCAGGAGGCGTGATTGGTGAGCTGCAGCACATCCTCACCGCCTTTACGGCTCGGTTGGATCAGATGACCGAGCAAAACATCCTCCTGAATCGGAGGGTGGAGGCTCTCTCTGCACAGGTGGCGGCGAGCGCTCAGGGCGCTGCGGCAGCTCCTCCTCCTGCCGACCCTGTGCAGGATATGAATGTTCCAGTGGTTGTTCAACAACCCCTCCCACCATCCCCTGAAGCATACATAAGCCCTCCTGAGCCGTACGGAGGTTGTGTGGAGACGTGCGCGGACTTTCTCATGCAGTGTTCGCTCGTCTTTGCACAACGTCCCGTCATGTACGCGTCTGATGCTAGTAAAGTAGCTTATGTAATTAATCTGCTTCGAGGAGAGGCACGCGCTTGGGCTACGGCGCTTTGGGAGCAAAATTCACGGCTCCTTCATACGTATACTGGGTTTGTGAGGGAGTTCAGAACAGTGTTTGATCACCCTAACAGGGGAGAGACCGCTTCAAGAGTGCTGCTGTCAATGCGACAGGGGCGCCGGCGCGCAGCCAAATATGCAGTCGACTTCCGCATCGCGGCTGCGAGGTCCGGCTGGAATAACGTTGCGTTCCCCGCCGCCTTCGTAAACGGACTGTCGTTGGTCCTGAAGGAGCACCTGGTAGCTAAGGAAGAACCGCGGGATTTAGATGGGCTTATCGATCTCGTTATACGGTTAGACAATCGGGTGGAGGAACGCCGTCGGGAGCGAGGCGAAGGTCGTGGCCGGGCACGCGCCGTCCCTCTCCCCTCCAGGTTCAAAAAGGTTCCGCCCTCCCCACGCTCCACAGCCGCAGCGCTCCGTGGGGCAGTAGCTCCCCCTGCTGACGTTGCTAGGGAAACGCACAGGGCCAAAATGAGAACAGCTGACAGAATGAAGAGGCTGGTCCACGGGGAGTGTTTTCTCTGCAGCTCAAAAGAGCACATGCAGAAAAACTGCCCCAAACGGCCAAAACAACAACACCCGCCCTTAGAGACTGGGCAAAGGGGGGGTCATAACATTCACGTGGGACACACACATATCGCCACACGACTCCCAGTCACAATCCTGAGCGGGATTTAACCCTTCAAGCCCCAGCACTGGTGGACACGGGGTCCGAAGGGAATCTGCTAGACAGCAGATGGGCAAGGGAGGTAGGGCTCCTTCTGGTGGCACTTCCTTCGCCATTGCAGGTGCGGGCACTAGATGGCACCCTTCTCCCTTTAATCATGCACAAGACACCACCTGTAACTCTGGTGGTGTCTGGGAATCATCGGGAGGAGATCGAGTTTTTTGTGACTCCTACCTCGCGCGTGATTTTGGGCTTCCCATGGATGCTAAAACACAATCCCCGGATTGATTGGCCGTCCAGGGTGGTGGTACAGTGGAGCGAGACCTGCCATCGGGTGTGTTTAGGATCCTTGGTCCCCCCCGGTTCCCCGGCTAAGGAGCAGGTCAAAGTCCCTCCCAATCTGTCGGCGGTGCCGGTTGAGTACCACGATCTTGCTGACGTTTTCAGCAAGGATCGGGCACTCACCCTTCCCCCGCACCGTCCGTACGATTGCGCCATCGATTTGATTCCAGGCGTGGAGTTCCCGTCCAGCAGGCTGTACAACCTCTCACGACCTGAGCGCGAATCGATGGAGACCTACATCCGGGACTCCTTAGCTGCCGGGCTGATCCGGAACTCCACCTCCCCGATGGGAGCAGGTTTCTTTTTTGTGGGCAAGAAAGATGGCGGTCTTCGTCCATGCATTGATTATCGGGGGCTGAACGAGTTTACGGTTCGCAACCGATACCCGTTGCCTTTGTTGGATTCGGTGTTCACCCCCCTGCATGGAGCCAAAATATTCACAAAGCTGGATCTTAGGAACGCATATCACCTAGTTCGGGTCCGGAAGGGAGACGAGTGGAAGATGGCATTCAACACCCTGTTAGGTCATTTTGAGTACCTGGTCATGCCGTTCGGCCTCACTAACGCCCCCGCGACATTCCAAGCTTTGGTAAATGACGTCTTGCGGGACTTCCTGCACCGATTCGCCTTCGTGTATCTGGACGATATACTCACTTTTTCTCCGGACCCTGAGACTCAAGTACGGCATGTACGTCAGGTCCTGCAGCGGTTGTTGGAGAACCGGCTGTTTGTGAAGGGCGAGAAGTGTGAGTTTCACCGCACCTCTTTGTCCTTCCTGGGGTTTATCATCTCCTCCAACTCCGTCGCCCCGGATCCGGCCAAGGTCGCAGCGGTGAGAGACTGGCCCCAACCTACGAGCCATAGGAAGCTGCAACAGTTCCTCGGCTTCGCAAATTTTTACAGGAGGTTCATTAAGGGGTATAGTCAGGTAGTTAGCCCCCTGACAGCCCTGACCTCACCAAAAGTTCCCTTCACCTGGTCGGATCGGTGCGATGCCGCGTTCAGGGAGTTGAAACAGCGCTTCTCGACTGCACCCGTCTTGGTGCAGCCCGATCCCAGTCGCCAGTTTGTGGTTGAAGTGGACGCCTCTGACTCAGGGATAGGAGCCGTGCTATCCCAGAGCGGAGAGACCGATAAGGTTCTTCACCCGTGTGCCTATTTCTCCCGCAGGTTGACCCCAGCAGAGCGGAACTATGACGTGGGCAATCGGGAGCTCCTTGCGGTGAAAGAGGCTCTTGAGGAGTGGAGACACCTGCTGGAGGGGGCGTCAGTGCCTTTCACGGTTTTTACTGACCACCGGAACCTGGAGTATATCAGGACCGCCAAGCGACTGAACCCCAGGCAAGCCCGCTGGTCACTGTTCTTCGGCCGTTTTGACTTCCAGATCACCTACAGCCCCGGGACCAAAAACCAGAGGTCAGATGCCCTGTCCCGGGTGCATGAACATGAAGGCAAGACCGAGCTGTCGGATCCACCGGAACCCATCGTACCGGAGTCCACTATCGTGGCTACCCTTACCTGGGACGTGGAGAAGACCATCCGGGAGGCCCTGGCACGGAGCCCGGATCCCGGAACAGGGCAGAAAAATAGACTATACGTCCCACCAGAAGCCAGAGCTGCCGTCCTGGACTTCTGTCACGGGTCCAAGCTCTCCTGCCACCCAGGGGTGCGTAGGACCGTGGCAGTGGTCCGGCAGCGCTTCTGGTGGGCGTCTCTGGAGGCTGACGTCCGGGCTTATATCCAGGCCTGCACCACCTGTGCCAGGGGCAAGGCGGACCACCAGAAGGCACAGGGACGACTCCAGCCGCTCCCTGTGCCTCATCGCCCCTGGTCCCACATCGGTCTGGATTTCATCACGGGCCTCCCGCCGTCCCGGGGGCACACCACCATCCTCACGATAGTGGACCGGTTCTCCAAGGCGGCCCACTTCGTGGCCCTCCCGAAGCTCCCATCGGCCCAGGAGACAGCGGATCTCCTGGTCCACCATGTCGTCCGTCTGCATGGGATACCAACAGACATCGTCTAGGATCGCGGTCCCCAGTTTTCCTCGCAGGTGTGGAGAAGTTTCTGCCGGGAACTGGGGGCCACCGTGAGCCTCTCGTCTGGGTATCACCCTCAGACTAACGGACAGGCTGAGCGGGCCAATCAAGAGCTGGAGCAGGCCCTGCGATGTACTACATCTGCACACCCGACGGCTTGGAGTGAACACCTGGCCTGGATCGAGCACGCGCATAACAGCCAAGTGTCCTCTGCCACCAGCCTCTCCCCGTTCGAGGTGTGTCTGGGGTACCAGCCCCCTTTGTTCCCTGTGGTGGAGGGAGAGGTCGGTGTGCCTTCGGTCCAGGCCCACCTGCGGAGATGCCGTCGGGTGTGGCGCACCGCCCGTTCAGCCTTGTTGAGGGCCCGGACGAGGGCAAAGGCCCATGCAGACCGTCGACAGTCCCCGGCTCCCGCATATCAGCCCGGGCAGGAGGTATGGCTATCCACACGGGACATACCTCTCCAGGTGGCTTCCCCAAAATTAAAGGACCGCTACATAGGGCCATTCCGGATCCTCAAGGTCCTCAGTCCCACCGCAGTGATGCTCCAACTCCCGGCCTCACTGCGGATCCATCCAGTCGTTCATGTGTCCCAGTTGAAACCGCATCACACCTCACCCCTCTGTACTCCCAGTCCGGCGCCTCCTCCTGCCCGTATCATCGACGGGGAGCCAGCTTGGACAGTACGCCGGCTCTTGGATGTCCGTTGAATGGGCCGGGGCTTCCAATATTTGGTGGACTGGGAGGGGTATGGACCCGAAGAACGCTCCTGGGTGAAGAGGAGCTTCATCCTGGACCCGGCCCTCCTGGTCGATTTTTACCGACGCCACCCGGACAAGCCTGGTCGGGCACCAGGAGGCGCCCGTTGAGGGGGGGGGGTCCTGTTGTGTGGGCCGCCAGAAGAGGAGGTACTGCTGGCCCACCACCAGAGGGCGCCCTGCCTGAAGTGCGGGCTTCAGGCACGAGGGGGCGCTGCCGCCTTACAGGAACAGCCGAGGTGACAGCTGTCACTCATCAACTATGACAACTGTCACCGATCATCTGCACTTCACCCTGGATAAAAGCAGGATGACACCTCCACCACGTCGCCGAGATATCGACTTCTTTGAGAGGTAACTTTCTCTGCCTGTGTTGATTGATTCCAAGAGCTATTGTGTTGCAGCTGTCTACTCAGAGGACCGGCGTGGGTCGCGACTGTTTCGTCCTACTTCCCACCAGATAAGTACTGAGACAGGAGCTGCACGAGTGTGTGTTGAGGTGGAGGTGGAATTCCCACCGTTATTGTTACGGGGTGTATACACACCCACACTTGACTGTCTTTGTTCTCCGCCAGCAGTACCAGATCTGACATGCTGAGACGGTGGCCACCTGGGGACTTCGGGACTTGGCGGCTCCAGTATCCTTCGGGTTCGGTGGCGGTGGAAATCGTGTGGTTCCGGTTCATCTCCAGACGGACGTCTCCTATCGTCGAGCCTGCCCACACGACACCTTCATTCATTGACTTGTATCTATTCTATAATCTGCTGTGTGTGGTTGTGACATTCACAACAGTAAAGTGTTCACATTTAACTTCCTCTATTGTCCGTTCATTTACGCCCCCTGTTGTGGGTCCGTGTCACTACACTTTCCCAACAGTATTAAGTAAGTATGAAACTATGAAATAAGTCAGTGGGTTGTGACAAAGTCTAAAATGTAATCTGTTAATAATGTCTAAAATGTTTTAAGTCTAAAATGTAACCTGTTAAAAATGTAATCTTTTAAATAATGGCTAAAATTATGAAATAAGTCAGTGGTATGTGACAAAGTCAAAAAATGTAATCTGTTAAATAATGTTGAATAATGATGCTTAAAATTGAAAGATTGTATTGTAAAAAGGGGCAGAAAATATAAGACTTGTTCTTCCCTCTGCTCCTTTTCATTCAATGTCTTGTAATACAGTATATTCATTTCTGCTTTTCTGTTTTTCTTTTAAATGAATGAAATAAATATTGAAAAAAAAATCTCACGACCACCTCCTGATCGCCGATCGTATGGTCGAATGAAAATTAAACCTGTTTGATATTATTCTGGTCTGACTGCTGAAGAGCTACAAGCATCCAACCGCTCGCACTGTGCATGTGCAAACACCGCAGACCTGTCTTGTAATGTTTTTTGTTGTTGTTGTTGTTGTTGTTTTGTTTTTAAACTTAATTTGTATTTAAAAAAAAAAAGCCATTTGCAAAGCCAAAAAGTTGATTTGACAACCATCTGATAAAACCGGGGTCAAAATCAATAGAACACTGCCATCTACTGGTGCCCAGACGGTTAGTTCTTAGGGCAAATACTGCCATGAACACTACTGGCCAGTAGATGGCAGTAGAGGCCTTGAAAACGTGCCAAAACAAAATTCCAGATAATCCCTGTCTGCTACATTTAAGATGCGTGGAATTTAACAAACGCAAATACAATAACTTCTATAAACCCAGAGAATATATTCACAAGAGTTTTAGGCACTAGAGTTAAATGCTGCTGTCCGTGGAGCCTGAACAGAGTGTCTGAAATGCATTTGTCCTGTTGTGAATGTACTGAGATTACCCATAATGCACTGCTGGGCACAGCATGTGCTCACAAAACCTTAAAAATTAGCACATTACTTTAAACTAAAACATATATCTGATATTTTCACTTTATAAAACTTCAGACATGACAGTAATTTTAAATAACTTGTCCAAAATTAGTTTGGTTAAAATTTGAACCATAAGTTAAAAATGTATGCCTACGGATGACTTGGGTGACATTGCCAGTGTATCAGTATGGTGTTAAAGAAAATGATTTTTTTTTTGTGACCAGTCGTCCTTTGTCTGCAGAGGATAAAGTGGTTTGAAAGCAGCTCTCTTCTGTTTGCAGAGGGTAGAACTATACATCTCTTAGGAAACTTTTAACAGGTAGGTCTCAACTGATTTTAAAAATGTTTGCCGCTGTTCAGCTTGGTTTACTACGTTATCGGTCTAAAAATTATCGGACGACAATTTATTGGAAGATAATTAGTCTGATAATGTTAGTTAACATTATCTAAAAAGATAATCCGATAATGAAAACATTATCTTCGATAATTATCTGTTATTGGATTATCGGAAGTGTGCCCACCACTGTAAAAACGTAATATTTAATGGGCTAAAGTTTGTCCAGCAGAACTATAAGAGGTGGACTCCCCAAACTAACTGGAAATACTTAGTTAAAAGACAAACACATTTGAAGTCCTTCATGCAGACTTTGTTTTGCAATCAAATTTATAACAAAATTACAAACAAAAGATAAGTAACAGTAAATGTAAATATCAATGAATCAAAATTGAGGTAGTGGTGTATTTCACTGTTTTTACATTGCAATTTTACAAACATAAAATGGCTTTAAACAGCCAATGTAAATATTAGAATGGACAAATATTTCTTCATGAAATTCACTTAGTGTTTTCTGACCATTAGTTTTGAAGAGCCTCTTGATAGACAATGTTCCTTGTCATGCCACCTGGTGAGTGGATGTACAGCTGTTCTGGGTAACCAACCCTAGACCAGCCGACATACAACTGGCCATGGGAGAACACAGGCTCTGCCAGATTCAGTCCAACCACATTCAGGGACTGTCCCTGAGCCTTGTTGATGGACATTACAAAGCTGAGTTTGACTGGGAACTGCAGACGCCTGAACTCAAACGGCATGTCTGATGGGATAAGTGGAATCCTTGGTTTAAAGACATCTTCTCCCTTGGCCTTGCCTGTCATTACTGTGGCCTCCAGGACTCTTGGCATCAACTTCTTAATTGTGAGTCATGTTCCATTGCAGAGCTTGGGTGGGTTGAGATTCCGCAGGAGCATGACTGGGGCACCAACTATGAGCACCAAGCTGTGTGGTGAGAGGCCTGCTGGTGCCAGGCTGTTAAGGAATTCAACTGGGTAGTTAACCACCGCATCTGGATCGGGAACTGTGTCAATTGACATGTAGTTGAAGGCCTGTCTTGGAACCTGGGCCAGAAGCTCAACACTGATTTCACCCACAGCCAAGTTCTTTGGAGCAAGGATAGCACGCTCGCTCAGCCAGTTGTGATTCTGGTAGTTACGGTGAAGGTTTGGAAAGACTTTGGCCACCAACTCACATATGTCATAAACAGTGTGACCAAAGGGTAGCTTGACCTGGTCATCCAGAGTGTCAGGGTGCCCAGTAACCATAAAAGATAAATAGATAAAGAGAATAGATTAAAGCATTAAATTATTGGTTGCCCAGTAACCATAAAGAATTAAAGTGAAAATTCTTTTTGTCTAGGATTTCTAGCAATAATGATTAAAGCAGAATTAATTAAAGTGAAAGTTTTTTGTCTAAGATTTCTAGCAATAACAATTAAAGCTGAATTCTGTAATAGATCTATAGATTATATCTAGCAGTAATGATTAAAGCTGAATTCTGTAATAGATAAATAGATAAAGAGAATAGATTAAGGCATTAAATTATTGGTTGCCCTTAATTATGTCTTCAGGAAGTAAAAGATGTCTTACCTTTAACCTTTATGTACCTTGCCAGCTTTTTCTGTCTTGTCATAAATAGTGAAAGTACAAGCAGCCGAAATGGGCTTCCTTCGGAGGGTGGCTGGCGTCTCCCTTAGAGATACGGTGAGGAGCTCGATCATCCATGGGGAGCTCGGAGTAGAGCTGCTGCTCCTTCGCGTTCAAAGGAGCTAGCTGAGGTGGTTCGGGCATCTGGTAAGGATACCCCCTGGGCGGCTCCCTAGGGAGGTGTTCCAGGCCCGAAGAAGACCCAGGACTAGGTGCAGAGATTATATCTCCTCACTGGCCTGTGAATGCCTCGGGATCCCCCAGTCAGAGGTGGTCAATGTGGCATCGGGAAAGGGAAGTCTGGGGTCACCTGCTGGAGCTATTGCCTCCACGACCTGATCCCGGATAAGCGGTTGAAGATGATGATGATGAGGTCTTTTGTGTAGATAGAAAATGTTTTAGATCTTTTAGTTCTGCTCATGAAAAATGGGTGCAAAACAAAAGTGTTGTGTTTTATATATATATATATGTCCTCAATGTTCTCTGGATTTACTCACCTCACACATCATCTCTACGATCTCGATCTTACGGACGTACATCATGTCTCTTTCACAAATCCCATTAATTATCCACATTAATTAGAACCACCGATCTGTGATATACCGCCAATTTCTGCCAGATGGCGTTTTTGCTGAGCAAGTATGAATCCGTCCTGCTTCCATGTATGACATTCAATGCATTGTCACTGAGCACTGTTTTTTTTTCCATCCATATTTCATCAAGATTGGTCACTGAAAATTATCTGAAGATGTTTTCTTGGGGAAGGCAGCACGGTGGCTTAGTGGTTAGCACTGTTGCCTCACAACGAGAAGGTCATGGGTTCAATTCCCACCTGTGGCCTTTCTGTGTGGAGTTTGCATGTGCTCCCCATGTTTGCGTGGGTTTCGAGGCATGCGAGTTAGGTGGACTGGAATCTTGAAATTGTCCATAGGTGTGCGAGTGGGTGTGAATGTGTTTGCTTGTCTGTTTGTGGCCCTGTAACAGACTGGCGTCCTGTCCTGGGCGTACCACACACACACACACACAGTACTAGTCAAAAGTTTGGAAACACCTTCCCATTCTAGTGAACAGGACTCCGTGTGGTTGATATTAACAGTAATATGAATTTCAGCAAGTTGCGCAACATACTTAGCACTGAATTAAGGGCACATTTAACACCACGTTGTTAATTATGAGAACAGTAAACACAAAGCTGCACAACAGCAGGAGAACATAGCTCGTATCAGCAGCTATAAATGCTTGGCTGAGGATGAAGGAATGTTCACGGGATGCATTCCAGTCAGTCAACGCACTGCTAAAATAAACAGGGAAGGCTGCATAACAAGCCACTGCTCTCATCTGGTAATAACTAACACTAAGACGGCCTGACCTATATAAATTATTGACTAGAATACTTCAGGTGTCAAAAGTGGCAATTTCAATGTGCATTACGGTGAATAATTTAGTGGAAGAAAAGACACTTTTATATTTTGTCTGACACACTGACGACGGCTCACAGACACTGTGATGTGCAGGCATGTGCTCACACACAAACACACACAAAGTGGCTATGGCCACACTCGTCTCCCTCAGCTCTCTCCCTGGGGTGGCGTGTCAACGTATTCTCAATAAAATACCTTCTTAGCAGTAATAGGCCACTGTTCTCATTTCAGCGCTCCCAAAGGCCTCATGATAAATTTAGCAGACACACAGTTCAAGCTTCTCATCTCACACACACTTTTTCTAATCTACTGCCTCTGTGCCTGTGCTATGTAAAATAATTACACATACGTATGTGTCGATATGCTACACACTATATAGATTCACCCCCCACCCCCACCGAGAAACATCAATATCCCTGAGGCTTGAACCAGTGTCCCTGCCATAGTTTACGAGAGCGCAAGCGATTGTGCTGGTGACAGAGCGGGGAGAGAAAAATACTTCTATTTCCTGCTGGAGTTAAAGTGAAAGTATAAGTTAATGTCTGGTCTGGGCTCTGCTCTGCTCTGGCTAAAGATAATGCTGTGCTCCGATTACAAAGCTTTCCCAAATCATGAACACAGCTGCCGCACCAGCCAAAGTCTGACTGCTTCTGAAGTGAAAGAAACTACAAGTCAAGCCGCTGCTGTTCCTAAAAAGTCATCTGTAAAAACAAACTGTGGCGCTAAACAACCTCTCATAAAACGCAGACTTTAAAATGATTACAAACCCTTTATCTGGATAGACTAAAAAAACAAAAAAAACAAAAACAAAACATGCCTGTCAGACCTAACATTTTCACCAAGTTCTGTGATGTTCACTTAACAGCAGAAGATAATAATAATAATAATAATAATAATAATAATTATTATTATTATTATTATTATTATTATTAGAAGAAGAAGAAGAAGAAATCAAACCATTGAAATGAAACATAACCTGGTCTGGCGACACAGTGGTTGAGTGGTTAGTACTGTTGCCTTGCTTATCACCAGGGCCGTTCTGTGTGGAGTTTGCGCGCGCGTGTGTGTGTGTGTGTGTGTTCCTTCTGAGTGCTCCAGCTTCTTCCCACATCCAAAAACATGCAGGTTAGGTGAACTGGGGACTTAAAATTGTCCTTATGTGTGCATACAAGTGTGAATGTGCTTCTCCGTCTACATGTGGCCCTGCAATAGGCTCATGTCCTGTACCCTGCCTCACATTTTAAGACTGCTGGCATAGGCTCCACCCCCCCGAAATCCTTGATTGGAGTAAGCGGGTGTACAAGATGAATGAATGAATAACCTGGTCTTTATCACTGAGGTCCATTAAACTAACACTTAAGTAAAGAAAAAAATCCTATTTGAGTGATGTGGCGCACAAGGACCTGAAGTCATGACCAGTTTCAGCAGCACAAAGTCTGTGACTATCCTGGATGGGATGGTACACGATCACAGGTTACTTCGATAGTTCCATAGTTAATTCAATAGTGCACAGTCTAAAGTACAAATCATACATTTGGAATTTGTTTAACAACATTGGCATTTACACAATGTGAAAATTGAGTGCAAACTCAGGCGTAGTGTGCAAAGCAGTTGGATTCCTTCCTGATGCAACTCCACATTATATAGAGAAATGTGGCAGGGTTGGGGTCCACAATGAAACCAAGTACACTAACCACTTGGCCACCACTCACCCCAAAGCCCTGTGTAAATACTTATTATTAGTAGTAGTAGTTACAACGAAGTTGGGACATTGTATGAAATGTAAATAAAAACAGAATACAATGATTTGCAAATCCTCTTCAACCTATATTCAATTGAATACACCACAAAGACAAGATATTTAATGTTCAGACTGATAGACTTTTTTGTTTTTGTGCAAATATTTGCTCATTTTGAAATGGATGCCTGCATCACATTTCAAAAAAGCTGAGACAGGGGCAACAAAAGACTGGGAAAGTTGATGAATGCTAAAAGAACACCTGTTTGGAACATTCCACAGGTGAACAGGTTAACTGGAAACAGGTGAGTGTCATGATTGGGTATAAAAGGAGCATCCCCAAAAGGCTCAGCCGTTCACAAACAGGGATGGGGCAAGGATCACCACTTTATGAACAACTGCATGAAAAAATAGTCAAACAGTTTAAGAACAATCTTTCTCAATGTTCAATTGCAAGGAATTTAGGGATTCTATCATCTACAGTCCATAATATAATCACAAGATTCAGAGAATCTGGAGAACTTTCTACACGTATGCGGCAAGGCCGAACACCAACACTGAATGCCCGTGATCTTCGATCCCTCAGGCGGCATTGCATTAAAAAAGATTGTTTACACATCATTGTGTAAAGGATCTTATCCGCGTGGGCTAAGGAACACTTCAGAAAACCATTGTCAGTTAAAACAGTTCATTGCTACATCTACAAGTGCAAGTTAAAACTCTACCATGCAAAGCAAAAGCCATACATCAACATCCAGAAATGCCGCCGCCTTCTCTGGGCCCAAGCTCATTTGAAATGGACAGACACAAAGTGGAAAAGTGTGCTGTGGTCTGATGAGTCCACATTTCAAATTGTTTCTGGAAATCATGGATGTCGTATCCTCCGGACAAAAGAGGAAAAAGACCATCCAGACTGTTACCAGCGCAAAGTTCAAAAGCCAGCATCTGTGATGGTATGGGGGTGTGTTAGTGCCCATGGCATGGACAACTTACACATCTGTGATGGTACCATTAATGCTGAAAGGTACATCCAGGTTTTGGAGCAACACATGCTGCCATCCAAGCAACGTCTTTTTCAGGGATGTCCCTGCTTATTTCAGCAAGACAATGCCAAGCCATATTCTGCACGTGTTACAACAGTGTGGCTTCGTAGTAAAAGAGTACGGGTACTAGACTGGTCTGCCTGCAGCCCAGACCTGTCACCCATTGAAAATGAGTGGTACATTTATGAAGCACAAAATACAACTGAACTACATACAACTGTTGAACAACTGAAGTCGTATATCAAGCAAGAATGGGAAAGAATTCCACCTACAAAGCTTCAACAATTAGTGTCCTCAGTTCCCAAACGCTTATTGAGTGTTGTTAGAAGCAAAGGTGATGTAACACAGTGGTAAACATACCACTGTCCCAGCTTTTTTGAAATGTGTTGCAGGCATCCATTTTAAAATGAGCAAATATTTGCACAAAAACAAAAAAGTCTATCAGATGGAATATTAAATATCTTGTCTTTGTGGTGTATTCAATTGAATACAGGTTGAAGAGGATTTGCAAATCATTGTATTCTGTGTTTACATTTTACACAACGTCCTAACTTCATTTGAATTGGGGTTGTATAATGACTGTGTAATTTTTCCTCAATACAAGTCATAATACAAGGGTGTACATCCTCCTGAACTAGATATACAAAAACAAACAAACAAACAAAAAAACCCTGCAACTTATACTGCAGAAAATAAGTATATATTATCAGCATTTTTATTAATTGATTTATTTTTGCAAGCCAATCAGGAGAAAAAGAATACAAGCGCAAAAATATTCTCTCTAACAGAGGAATTAAACTTGTACATTTCTCCATTGTTTTTAATTCTATTTTTTATTTTATTGTTTATTTTTGGTCCATTTCATTTCTGTGGTAGCATCATGTGTGAATGAGCATCCCTGTGAGTGTGTTGCGCACCGGAACCTTTCAAAGAATTTGGGAATGGAACTGAAAACCACAACTGTGCTGGTTTACACTCCAAATAACATTTGCATTGCGCTGTGCAAAGCTTTCACCAGGTAGAAAGACTCTGAAGGGTTTTATCCAAGTACATCA
Source organism: Thalassophryne amazonica (assembly GCF_902500255.1). Lineage (NCBI taxonomy): Eukaryota > Metazoa > Chordata > Actinopteri > Batrachoidiformes > Batrachoididae > Thalassophryne > Thalassophryne amazonica. The sequence continues at coordinate 133,933,177 of NC_047105.1, forward strand.
ACAAACAATATCAAGTAATTGTGGAAGTCACACCCATCCACAGGAAATAAAAAGCATAAATAACTCATCCACAAGCTGAAATTAATACTGTGGATGAATAAAAACAAGGGCTTGGTTTTACTAGATTACATCCAGCAAAGAGTAAATGTGAGTAATCTTGCCATCAATCAAACACTAATGAAGCAATAAAGATGAGCCTGTGTGAAAAGCCTGGACCTGGTCTGAAGTGAAGAGACAGTGGCACTTTTAGACACTTTTAAATATTCTCCATTTTTTTTAAAGTTATTATTATAATTAGTATTAGTAGTACTAAAGTTTATTGTTGTTGGTATCTGCTAAAGTCCTGTTTAGGTCGCGTTTTTCCATTATTGTGATGTGTCGGTGAACTGACCGTGACATCTACATTCTCATTGTCGGCCCTGTGACTCAGAAAAACTCAAATTCAGAGTGAACGCTGTTATCACCCGCAGCCAAGTGCACTTACTGTAAGTCACGCCTGACTCACCGGCTTCCTCCTGCTCTATTAAATATGGGTTTGGTTATTTACTTTTAATTTCAGCATTCACCAACACATTGTTTAGTCAGCACATGTGAAGACTGTATTTGCAAAATATTTCCTGAGGTGACATGCCAGCGAGTGTGGAGCAGAACTTTGTTTCAGTGTGTGCCGTCAACTGTGGTTTCTCAGTCAAAACAAGAACAGTTTGGGGTTTCAGCAACATCCATTTTTGACGGTGGGGGTTTTTTTCTGTCAATTTTGTTTGTTGATTAAGTCATCTTTGATTTAAATCAGAAACAACATTAATACTCAGAAATCAGGTCAGTGTTTTAATCACATTCAGTGAGCTGTAGACGTCTAAGTGATGTGAACACTTTTGCGCAGCAATATTCTGAAACCGCAACACAAACAGCTCCAATTATCTTATTCTGTCGTCTTTGAGGGAATTAATCTGCTCTCATACGTGGGCACAAATTAAAAGTTTCTTAGATCAGCTTCTCCCTTTTTTTCTGCTTGGGCTCACCACAGTGGACCTGGTACAGATCTGCATAGTGCAAAGTTTTATGGCAGATGCCCTTCCTCTCACACAACTCCACATTACACACAAAATGGGCAACGGGGGGGGGGGGGGGGGGGGGGGTGCTTAAGCAGGAACCTTCTGTTTTGGAAGCAACTGCATTAATCACATGGATACATGTGATTACTGTGTGTGATATGACATACAGATGTAAAAATACTATGTACTGTTGTGAAGGTGTCGTAGCACGGACCCACAACAGGGGGCACAAATGAACGGACAATGACTAAACCAAAAGGTAACAATTTAATGTTGTGACGCTACACAACGAAAAGACACAGAAAATATGCACAGTCAATTAGCACCAGGTGACGTGTGGCAGGCTCGAAGATAGGAGACCCCCCCGACGAGAGAGAAGCCGTACTCCACACGGCTTCCACCACCAACGGTCTGAAGAACACCGGAGCCGCCAAGTCCCGAGTCCCCAGGTGGCCTCTGTTCCCGGCTGTCGACCCTGGCACTGCTGGCAGAAAGCAAAAACAGGATGTGTGAGTGTGAGTCCGCACACTCAGTAATACACAGTCCAACACTGATGGGAGGGAGCACCTCCACCTCCAATCATACACTCAAGCAGCTCCTGTCAGTCACTTATCTGGGGGGAGTGGGAGGCGAAGACGTCGCGGTTCCCACAACACGCCACTCCGACAAAACTGTCCCACAGGAATAAACGGCTGCAAACAGAGATCAAAACGTGGATTAATCCAAATACTGCAGAGAAGGATTACCTCAGGAATGGTAGTCGATTTCTCGGCGAGGAGGTGGAGTTGCAGTCCGGCTTTTATGGTGGTGATGATGATGAACGAGTGACAGCTGGGGCAGGGGATGAATGACAGCTGTCACTTCTTCTAGGTCTCCCTCTCGTGCTTGGAGCCCGCACTCCAAGCAGGGCGCCCTCTGGTGGTGGTGGGCCAGCAGTGCCTCCTCTTCAGCGGCCCACACAACAATGTACTGTGTCATAACGGGTTGAAAAAAAGCTGGATGGAAAATTTTGCAAATGCGTGTACTACATTTGATCATAGTCACATTTCACAGTATGCTCTTACAGAATCCAAATAAAAATTTTAACCTTCAATGTCCTCAAATCAAACTGTCCTATTAAGAGGTAGCTGCTGTTTCACTAAAAGAATATTTACCTCATGGTAATACAAAAACATGGCAACTAAATATTACAACACTTGATACAGAGGTAGACAGTGTGTTGACATAATTTTGTACTACAAAGTTTGATATCACAATAGCTGGTCTCATTCCTATTTGTTAGTTTGTCTGGTTTGCAAAAGTAACCAGTAAAATTTTTCAGTAACATTCACGGAGGTAAAAGTTTGAGATGAGCTGATGAATGACATCACTGTGTCTGTTCTTCATTATATGCAGCTAAACTGAATCACTGTCTATCACTGGCCTCTAAGGCCAATATACACACACAGGTTTTGTTGTGGTCTGGGGAATTGGTCTGACTCCTGTTTGGTTTTTCTGCCCTCCTTCCTGTGTTTCCCTGCCAGTGGAGCTGATCAGCACCAACACCTCTGGCTGGGGCACACCTGCATCAAATCAGCACCGCCTACTTAAGCCTTGGCTGAACAGAAAGACGCTGCTATGGAGTGGTAATACTGGCCTCCAGTTATGTCCGTTGCCTTTTAATGAATTATTGACCTGTAGTTTTTTCTAGCCTTTGATTGAATTATAATTTTGTGTTTTTTTTTTTGTGCAGTCCCCAGCCACTGGTAGCCAGATTCACTGGTCTACCTGGTTTCCTTGCACCTGCAGTCCATCCTCTAGTGTCTCCATCTCATGGTCTCCGTCATTTGTAGTATTACCATTTGGTTGTCCAGCGTCACTTAAATAAATTGTTTTTCCTTAACTCCTGCCTTGCAGCATCCTGAGTCCGCATCTAGTACCTGGTACCAATGCAACAGAATTTCTGGCCAACATGGACTAAGCTGGGGCAGGCCCAGTCCACCCCACGCTCTCCTGTCAGGGCAGCTTACTTGGGCAACACAATCAACAAATCCAGGAACTCCTTGCCAGCAACCAACATCTATCAGCTCAGGTATTGCAACTCTGCGCACAGTTCACTGCACTCTCCTATCGACTCAAAAATATGATTCCTACATCTAGTGCCGTCCCAACGCTGATCAATATCCAGACCCTGCTGAACTTGACGACCACCAACACACCAGTCACACGATTCATTAGTTCACAACCTGTTCTCTGGCTGATTCACCCACTGTCCATCATTTTTGCTCTAGTGCTCTATTTCTTTTTTTTTTTTTTTATCAGAGGCCCTCCAGATTTAGTACAGATAACAGTAAAGTCGCCTACCTTACAAGCTTGCTCTAGGGGGTGGCACTGACGTAGATCACCACTCTGTGGAAGGGCAAGTCCTCGATCCTCGAAATGTATGAGTGGTTATGCTCTGAACTCCATAACATTTTTGACCATCCCATGGGGGGACAGATGGCCTCTGTAAGATTATTTAGTATGTGTCAGGGTACCCGCAGCACCACAGAATATTCAGCTGACTTCCACATTTTAGCAGCTGAGGCAGGCTGGGATGCTACAGCATTGCAGGCCGTGTACACCAATGACCTGACAGAGTAACTGCATGACGAGCAAGCAGTTAGAAATGAACCACAGTCATTAAATGACCTTATCACGCTGTGAATTCGTGTGGATAATTCTTTGTGAGAGTGTCGTAGGGGACGTGCCCTCTGTCCCTCTGTCCATAAGGGTCACCTCTCTCTCCACTGGGTCGGCACTTCCTGCAGTGATGGCACCCTGTGCTCACAAACAAATGCAGGTTGGCAGATCAACATTAACACCAGAAGAGGGGGCTTGACGCATTCAGGCAGGAGAATGCATCTATTGTAGTTTGAGGGGTCACGTCCTGAGAAATTGCCCCATTCAGCCAAAAGAGGTCATTCATCAGTAGAGTCTGGGTTACAGATGAGCAGCAGTTGTACAACAGGTCTTCCAGCCATTAAGACCCAAATCCTGGCCGTAATGCAATTCCACCATGCCAATTATTCCACGTCGACACTCCAGACTACAGAGCTGAAGCCAGCTTTATTGACAAAGACATCATAACTTGACTTCAAATTCCCACTGAGGAATTATCTTCTCCAATTTGGGGTTAAAGCTCTGGATAACACCACCTTAACCACCATTACACACCATACCATTCTGCTTCATTTAATAACATCTGATAACCATCATGAGGAGATACAATTGCATGTATTCTCCTCTACTCCCATCATGTTAGGGCACATGCTTCTCACTCACAATTCATATACTGACTGGCTGACCGGTGAAATCACCCAGTGGAGTGAGAGGTGTCTCTCCCACTGTCTTTGATCCGCCATCACAATCACTCTTCCTGGTCCTCACTCCTCAAATACCATACCCACTGATTTGTCTTTAGTTCCCTCAGTTTATCACAACCTCGTTCCAGTATTTAGTAAGGACAGGGCTCTATCCCTACCACCTCAATGTCCCTCCAACTACTCCATCAATTTACTATTTTCCTTAATCGCCGGGAACGTGAATTGATGAAGCAGTACATACAAGGGTCCCTGTACTCAACCATTAGGTCATTATCTTCGCCGGTGGGTGCCAGATTCTTCTTTGTAGGCAAAAAGGATGTCACTGCCTGCCCATGTACTGACTACAGGGTTTTAAGCTACATCACCTCCAACAACAAATATCCAATCCCACTAAGCAGTTCCACATTTCAACCCTTCCACTGGGGTGTCTGTGCTCATTGAACTGGATCTACACAACGCTTATTGTTTGGACCATATGAGAGAGGGTGATGAATGGAAAACAGCGTTTAAGACTCCCCTCGGCTATTTTGAGTACCGGATGATGCCCTGTTGGGTAACCAACACCTCTGCAACTTTCCAAGCCCTGATCAGTGATGAGCTGCATGATTTATTATTCATTAACCTTAAGGAATATTAGGTGCATGTCCGACAGGTCCTGTAGCAGCTGTGGGAGAACTGGCTCTTTCTAAAGTCTAAGAAATGCACATTCCTCTTACCCCCAGTTACATTCCTAGGTTTTATCATGAACAAGGACAAATAAAACCAGACACAGAGAAGATCTGAGCAGTTCAATAATGGCTGACTCCCACTACACTCAAGCAGCTACAACAATTGTTAGGGTTCGCCAACTTCTACCGTAAATTCATCCATAATTACAGTCAGGTCGCCTTACCATTTACCACTCTCACCTCTCCAAAAACACCATTCAGGTGGACACCTATAACTGACAAGGCCTTCACCCATTTCAAACACCTCTGCAGCAATTTTCATCCAGCTGGATCCTATCTGCCAGTTCATGGTGGAAGTCGATGCCTTCGATAGCGGGTTGGGGGTGTACTTTCCCAGCGTGGGTCTGGTAACAAATTACATTTGTGTGCATCCTTTTCTCGCCACCTGTCTTCAGCTAAGGTCAACAACGATGTTGGTAACTGGGAACTACTAGGTATTAAGGTTGCTCTGGAGGAGTGGAGACACTGGTTGGAGGGGTCTACATATCCTTTCATTGTTTAGACTGATCATAAAAATCACACCTCCAATGAGACTCAATGCCCGACAAGCCAGGTTTGCCCTATTTTTTTGGTCGGTTTAATTTTGTCATCACCTAGACACCCGAATCAAGAACACCAAACCAGATGCCTTATCCTGACAGTTTCCTCGTACACAGACTCAGGTTCTCTAGAAAATATCATCCCCTCCTCACTCATCATAGAGAACCTCACCTGGGAAGTTGAGCAACACATCCGCCACGCACAGAAGCAAAAGCCGGACCCAGGTGAGGGACCCGCAGGTCGTGTATTCGTTCCACCATCCGTCATCTCTCAGGAATTGCAATTCTGTCACTCAACCAAACTCACCTGTCACCCTGGAATAAACTGCACACAGGACATTGCTAAATGACACTTTTAGTGGCCTTTAATGGCTGTGAACTGCAGAACATTTGTGTTATCCTGTTCTGGTTGGTCAAGAGGTAAATTGTCACATCAACCCACCACTGGTTATCTCTGTCTACTTCCCATCCTGCATTGTCCCTGGTCACAAATATGTTTGGACATTATTACCAGTCTTTCAGCCTCCCATAGCCACACCATCATCCTTACTGTTGTAGACCGATTCTCCATGGCTGCCCATGTTGTCCCTCTCTCCAAGCTCCCTACAGCTCGTGAAACTGCTGACTTCCTGGTCCACCACGTCTCCCATCTGCATGGCATCCCATTGAACCTGGTCTTGGACTGTGGACCCCAGACATCAATGGGTTCACCAGGAGAAGGAGTCCATACTCCATTGTGTCACCACCAGAGATCCTGCAGCTTGGAGTCACCACTTGCCCATGATCGAGTGTGCTCACAACTCTCAGGTGAGCACTTCCATTGGACTGACCCCATTTGAGTGCTTGGATACCAACCGCCCCTTGTTCCTGAAGCAAGAAGAGGAGCTAGCATTGCTGTCCATCCAGGCATACCTCCACTGTTGTCACAGGGTCTGAACTGCCACTCATTCCCCCTTGCTCAGCTCCAGGGACTGAGCTCGTTGTCATATAGACCATCATTGGGACCCCGACCCCGCTCTATCATTCCAGTGAGGAGCTGTGGTTATCGTCAGCTGACATTCTACTACAGGCTACTCCGCTACTCACAAGCTGGCTTTGCGGATCCTGAGACCTTTCATGGCAGACCATATCCTGCCATGATCTCTCCACATCCAACCGGTGTTCCATGTTTCCCGACTGCAGCTGGCCCTCCAGCCTGGCCCATGCAACGTATGCTGGATGTGAGCTGTTGGGGATGGGGTTTCCAGTATCAGGTGAACTGAGAGGGTTATGGGCCTGAGGAGCGCAGCATCTTGGACCCTGCTCTCATCCGGGACTTCCATTTGGCACACCTGGACAAGCCAGTTCGGTCGCCTGGGAGTTCTTTTGGGGGGGGCTGTTGTGGTCTGGGAAAGTGGTCTGGCTCCTGCTTTGTTTTTCCTCTCCTTTTCCTGTGTTTCCCTGCCAGTGGAGCTGATCATCAGCAACACCTGTGGCTGCAGCATAACTGCATCAAATCAGTAGTGCCTACTTGAGTATCAGCTGAACAGAAGGATGCCACCAGATAATTCTGTTCCATGGAGTGGTAATACTGGCCTTCAGTTATATCCCTTGCCGTTGAATGAACCTGTAGCTTTTCTAGCCTTTGAATGCATTCTAATTTTGTGTTTGTTTTTTGTGCAGTCTGTAGCTACCACCAGTTCCACTGGGCCGCTTGGTTTCCTCACACCTGCAGCCCATCCTCCAGTGTCTCCATCTCCTGGTCTCCATCATTTGTAGAATTGCTATTTGGTTGTTCGGTGTCATTTTAAGAAACCGTTTATCCTTAAATCCTGCCTTGCAGTATCTGAGTCTGCTTCTAGTTTCCGGTACCGCCACAACAAGATTAAGGAAAACACACTTTAATTTCACCAGTGTTACACTTAACAAAAATATAAATGCAACACTTTTGTTTTTGCTCCCATTTTCATGAGCTAAACTGAAAGACCTAAAACATTTACATACATACACACTTTTACATCTAAATACACAAAAGACCAATTTCTCTCAAATATTGTTCACAAATCTGTCTAAATCTGTGTTAGTGAGCACTTCTGCTTTGCTGAGAAAATCCATCCCACCTCACAGGTGTGGCATATCAAGATGCTGATTAGACAGCATGATTATTGCACAGGTGTGCCTTAGGCTGGCCACAATAAAAGGCCACTCTGAAATGTGCAGTTCTGTCACACAGCACAATGCCACAGATGTTGCAAGTTTTGAGGGAGTGTGCAACTGGTATACTAACTGCAAGAATGGCCACCAGAGCTATTGCCCGTGAACTGAATGTTCATTTATCTACCATAAGCCATCTCCAAAGGCATTTCAGAGAGTTTGGCAGTACATCCAACCGGCCTCACAACCGCAGACCACGTGTAACCAGACTAGCCCAGGACCTCCACATCCAGCATGTTCACCTCCAAGACCGCCTGAGACCAGCCACCCAGACAGCTGCTGCAACAATCGTTTTGCAGAACCAAAGAATTTCTGCACAAACTGTCAGAAACCATCTCAGGGAAGCTAATCTGCCTGCTCGTCATCCTCGGGGAAAGCCAAGACAGGTCTTAGATTAAAGCAGACATTTTTACTTTTAACTATACAAATGCACATTATAACATCACAGCTGTCACACTGTTACACAGAAATCTGTCAGTATGTCTATTTCTTGGAGTGCATTAGTGATGTTCAAAACCAACTGAAATGGGAAGTAGCCCAAAGCCCATTTTGATCTAATTGGCATCAAGTCCAGGGACTAAATAGCATGTACAATCTGGCGTCATTATGTTGTGGCCTACACAAAATGTTTAGTGGCCCTCCCAGTGTGCCACCTATAGCCAAGTAGGGGTCAATGAAGAATTACACAGGGTCATTTAAAAATGCTTGAAATCACAATGAAAACTATTCCACATTGTTTGATATGAGTCTAGTCTGTTTGAGGTTTCTTCCTCAAAACTACACCACAGGGATTTTTTTCCTCATCAGTATTGGTTATGTGCTTGCTAAGGGTAGTTGGTAAGTTAAATCTTACCTTTGTGAAGCAGCTTGAGGTGATTTGTGATTTGGTGCTGTAAAAATAAATTAAAATGAATTTAACTGGACCATAATTATATGTCATAGAATCCACAGGACTTCAACATTGTTAGGCCATTATTTTGGAGACCAAGCATTCAATACGGTCAAGACCATTCAATTTATTAATCCTTTGAGCTCAACCAATAATTTGCATTATTTTTCCCAGAACTGGACCAACTTTAATTTCTGACCGTTGTACAAACTGAAATTATCCTTTCTCACCATTTTTGCTCTTTTAGCCCCATAAATAAATACCATTCAGCCATAGATAGTCTAAACTATACCTCTGTGGAATCTTTATGATCAGACAAATAATTATGTATATGTTTCTACAGGATTGGAGCATTTTTTAAATGTTGACCCCCTGTGCAATCCTTCACTGACCCCTACCTAACTACAGCTACAACCCTGGTATGGCCACCAAACATTTTTGTACCAAAAGTGTTATTTGTACCGAAACTTGCTTGACCAATGGTAGCTTAAAAAAGAAGAAACACCCCGGAATACATGCCAATCAGTGGAAGATCAAGAGGAAAGCAAGGATGAATAAGTAAAAATAAATTAAACCGCCAACTGTTGCCCCTAGTGGCCTGGAGCACATGTAACAACTTGTTTTTTTGTTCCACGTTTTTTATTTTCATTCATTTTTGTATTTCAGTATTTGTAGAATTTGTCCTTACATGGTTTCCTGTACAATGTCAATGAAATGTAAAATACAACTCTGAACATGTGCTTGTGTCGTGTCGCTGAAGGAATTTCTGCCTCTGGATTTTTCCTCTTGCTGTCAGACAATGTTCCAACAACTCTCTCCAAACGAAAAAGTAAGAAGACAAGTCAGGGGGAACAAAAATTGACAAGCTGTCAGAAGTGTACAATGATCACACCCACCCCATCAAAGCAAACAAACAAACAAACAAAAAAACCCCACCCTGCACTAAGTTTAGCATCAGTTCAGATTTGACTGCACCTTGCATAGCTTTAGTGTTTGCTAACAGTATGCTCGGCTGTGCATCCTTCTGCCTTTCCACGCCTCTGCAAAGAGCATGTGAATCACTCCAAACAACACACGGTCGACGTCAAGCTACAGTGCCAGAGGATGACACAAAGATACAACAAATTTAGGAGGAAGTGTGTTTCTGGGTGGATGACTGAGTGGGGGGTGGAAGGGTGAGAGGGTTCAGTGCTTGAAGGGAAACATCAGGCCTCAAAGTAAAAGGGGGCCCTAAAAATGTGAAAGTGGCTGCGAGCGCAGTGACTGCACTCACAGTCATGGTCTTGGCTGTGAGAGACGTCGTTACAATGCAGCCCTGCAGTGTCTCTTCAGCTGCGTGGAACTGGGACAGATGACTTAATTCTGACAGGATTAACCCAAACCTGGTCCTAATCTACACACCACACGCAATACATTGTTACAATATGAGAAGGAAAACAACAGTAAAAGCCATAGCCTGATCCTGATCCCAGGGCTCCAAGTGAGAATACACGTTCAAGGGGATTTTTTTCTTCTTCGTTTTATTTTTAAATCATTCCTGACACAGGGCATCACCTCAAAGCATGGCATCATAAGAAGATTTCATTACACTGACCTGAACGTACACGTTGACCCCATGTTGACTGTATGCTTTAAATATGTAATTCAAAAACAGCTCATTGACTTGTGCTTTAATGTTTCAACTTAAGACTGACTGGAACTTTTCAGAGTGTTTGTTTTGAATTCATTGCTGACATATCAAGGCCCCATTTAGCACAGCTGGTGATGTCTTCCCTTTGATATGGATTCTGGAACAATGTTCTAAACAGGTTCCAAAATACTCTGGAGCAGTGTTTCAAGTTATCATAAATTTGTAAAACCGAGGAAAGGTTTTGGCCCTATCCCCAACCACGTTATATCGATCATTTAATTCCTGTTCTGTTGTATATATAATCTACAATTTACCCACAAAGTGGGCGTCATATTTCTCTCAGTGTTTGCTAGCTTGTTAGTGGGGCAGAAGGCAGTGACAAACACACAGTGTGTCCACTGTTCAGGAGGAAGACAAACTACATCTTAACCACAGCTGTTCGTAATTCATTACAATTTATTTAATGTATCTTAATGTCCATGTATAAACTGTTGAAACTCGTGAAGGCAGGCAGCTCCGCTAACTATTCAGATGGTGGCAGTACATCTATGGGATATGGCCTATGCAAAACAAAGTCACTAGTTCATTCAATTTGGTGCATCAAAGGTCATCAGATACAATAAGTTTTGTCCTTGCTATGAAGAACATACTGTATTTGATCATCTAAGGATCCAGGGCCGAGCATCAGCGAGGTGAGCCCTTTTTGAAGAAAGTTGGTTAAACGGCCACGCAAAGTTAAATTATTTTTTAAAATTAAAGTTTATTAAACACACACCTAAAAATAATTAATTCCATGACCCCAGCACATTGTAAAAAGCAAGAAATAATGGCTTTTCACAATGTTTTTCTCATCTCTTCTGTGTCTGAGCTGTGATGACATCATCTATTTGACCTGTGTTCTTATTGTGAAAGACTCTTGTGCAAGAAGCAGGAAGCGTTCTGAGACAATGCCTAGCTTTGCACAAGCCCGTCACACAGTGAAGGAGCTACCATCAGTTTTTGCTTGTTTTTGTCTGATGAAAGTACTTTTTACATCTGCAAAATGACTTCCTTGTTAGCTGATGTCCACAAAGTCGGACAGAAAGTTTTGTGCGTGTTCAGAACTTTGAGAGGAGAAGAGGCAGAGACCATAAATTTGCTGTTTCACAATTGTGAATGTTACGTCATCTCGCGGCCAATGACTCACGTGAGAGGTCAGCTTTAGCAGAGTTTCGGTGTCACAGACCAAATGGTCCCCCCTAAAAATCAGTCCACCCTGCCTTCACTGCACATGCATCATTTTCTGACGTCGTCAGTATTTCACCAATTATTACCTTGTTTCTGCTTAAAATTGCACTCTAGTCATCATCTGTCTCAGCGACAGATATCTGAAGCTTTTGTACAACAATCCTTTCCACATGAATGCAGCATTATTTTATCATGAAAGACGGAGGAAGAGATCAGAGCGCAGCAGCCATGACGAGATGCTCCTGCTACGTTCACTGTGCCTCCATCATTTCAAATCATCACAGATTATCACGTCGTTTCTGCTTAAGACGTCCTTGTTTCTGCTTAAAACTAACTTTTAGAATGATTTAAAGGTTTTACCTTCTTCTGATTGTTAATATTCCCTTTGATTGCTTTGGGTGAATAGAGTCCACCTCAGACGAGCTGCTGAGCTCTGAAATGATCCAGGCGCAGTGGAGGCAGGGTGGACTGTTCAGTCTGTAACACTGGTTCAGGGCACAATGTAAACAAACTTCGTGAAGTATGGACAACAAGACAACATCAGGTCACGTCAGAAGTCCATCACAGGTGCTACACCTCCTCTAGGTAACCCTCTCAACTTGGGAGAAAATGTCATCATCATAATTGTCCGGGAACTTGCTGGATCAATGGCATCCACATCCTCTGTAGTCAATTACATGCGCTGTGAGACACCGGAATTCTGCTGGCACAGCGGTGCATAATGGGAAGCACAGGGGACTGCACTCAAAAAAACCAACATGGGTGTTGTTGGTTTTATGTTACATGAGCCTAAGTCTAACATGTAGTTCCTACAATATAAAATCAAGTTTTATGGGTGAACACATTCAAATCATGTAGTTTTAACATAACAGGGCAATTCTACGGCAACGGAATTACGATCTGAGCTAATCTGTCATGGTTAGATGCCATATGTCCAGATTTTGCCGCTGTTGTAATTCCGTTACCATAGAATTGCTCAACATGCAACAATTTAAAATCTAACTTGCTCAGTGAACATAACAAAATTATGGAACGTATTTCCACCCGAGTAAAATGCATTAAGGTAGCCAGAAACAATTTCTGCTGAGTGACCTAAATGTAAATTTGTTGGGTCAACATGATGAATTTGCATTACTGTTACATAATTATCATGGATCAGGCCAACTAGATTTGTAAGAGTAAATGTAACAAAAACACTGTTAGTCCCTTTGGCTGCTCACTTGTACTGCTCACGGGGTCGCCACAGCAAATCCAAGGTTAAACTTGCACCCCTCCCTCCTCACCATGGGTTTGCCAAAACGCGTAGTTGAACAGAAAATGACTGTCACGTAATGATCTGATCCCCAAAGTGAGACTTCAGGATATCTCTTAGCAAAAGTAAGGAAAAAAAATGCCATCCTGAGTGAAGCTTGTGTTGTGTGTAGTAAACAGTGTCTCAAATTTTAGGCGTAATGAAAGACTAAAATCCTGCATGTCATCAATCAGTAAAATCACCTCCACTGTTCATCTTCGAAGCACTATATGAAAAATATCAGGTTGATCCCCCTCACCAATTCTGGCAGAGTTAATAATTGAAGTAAATTTTAACAGGTGAGTTTTTCTGAAGTTCACAAATGTGTCCCGTTTCTGTATCAATTGCTGGAAAGTTGAACAAATGCTTACGTAGTCAGATTAAGATGAGGAGCATCACTTTGTGAGGGAATGTCAGCTATGGTATTTTGTCCATGTTGCACATCTCTCTGGGAAAGATCCAGTATGCGGACGCCTCAGTGTTGAGGAACCTAGTAGTTGGAGATGTCCAAGACATTTCATTTGACTCTTGATTACTGACGGGGACAAATGTGCTCACCCTCTGGATGTGTGTGTTCTTGATCTGGCCCGCTGTTGTGAAGGATTTGTCTTCATCATAAAAATAACTAGAGCACCATGCTTGTAGAGCGCAAACCTCCACCAACACTAGTTTCCAATTCCACAAACGTTTGACCTTGGAAACATGTTTTTCAAGGTCAAAGTCCTCTTAGAAGTGGCTTTTCATAAGGTTATCTCTGCGATGCACATTTTGTCATTGCTTTTTGGCACTTGGTTTCTGACTGATAACTGGAAGACAAACAGGCACAAAATTGGAACCTCCATCCAATTTTGGTGGTGTAGGTAAATGCACAACAGAAAAATGAGAGTGACTGAGGCACTTTTAATTGACATATAATGCAAAATGTACATCAAATGGGCTTTCAATATTATATTCAGATGTCCACAAAATCCACAATCCGCATCAAATCTGGATCAAACTTTGTCCAGTGATAGTGAATGCAAGTCTGCACCACACTTACAAATATGAGTGATTGGGGTATGTGTTGTATGGTTGGGGGTGCCTGGCTGCCTTTCGTTTCTGTCTTCTGTTTCTGTCTTTTGTTTTTCCTTCCAGGTGGCACGCGTTTAGGACTGAGTGGCTGTGTGGCTGAGTTATCAGGACCTCACCCTGATCACCTGAGGCTGATCATGTGCAGCTCGTCAGGACTCACAGCTGTGGTGCATCTACACGGATTGGAGCATGGTGGCATTTAAGTCTGGAGTACACAGTGTGTACTTGCCAGAGACTTGACCTTGTGACCAGACGGGTGAGATCGTCGTCTTGTGAGCCATCTCATCATTATGGATGCAGAGACCGTCCAGGTTTGATGCCATGGTCTGTGAAAGAGGAGGGGGTGAGGTCTCACGCTCGTCAGCACACTTCCTGAGGTACGTTAGGTTTTGTGACTAACATGAGTACAGTCAGTAAATGTGGTGTCCCTCACACCTTATTATACTGAGCTGTTATGTTAGTCGTTTAATCAGCTTCCACTGCAGTTGAGAATGTGAACTGGGTGTTCCATGCCTGCAGGGTGGGAGGCTGATTAGTAATTAAGCCAGGAAGTGTTTGCTGTTTGTGTACACCTTTGAGTGGTCTCTCTGTGTGTGGAGTGTGGACTCACATGATGGTTTCTTCTTTCACAGACTCTGTTTGTCGCGGCCACCTGGGGGGTGTCGGCGGGGTCCTTGGGTCCGAACTGTTTCTGGCTCCGGACCGTTAGTGCTGCTGGGAGCACACCGGCATTCCACCACGCCAGACCGCGCACTTATTTGTTTGTATGATCACATCACTGTTATGTTATTAAATTCAGTTATCCTTTGTAAAGTGCTCTGCTTATTTTATACTGGGTCCTTCAAATGCTGGTCGGTTCTCCGTCCTGCGTCCGACACATAACAGGTATGTTTGATTAAGATATAATGTAAATAAATATATACTATGAAGTTTTATTTGAATGTTATATGGGTCTACAATAAAATAAAAATCAATTATCCATCACAACAGAGCCAATAGGTATCACACACATTGATGTGGAGACATGCAGGGATAGTTTATTTGGTACCATGTCAAATGGAATAAACATGAAATAGAAATAAAGTTGGTGGAGCATGTGTGTGTGAGACCGTAAATGCTGTGGGCTCAGACCAGCGCACACACACTGAAGTAAAAAAAAATGAGGTGTGTCGTGGCTGATAGTGTGTGACAATCATGCTAGCCATGATTTAGGCGTGGTGCACAGCACATTTCCATTGTCATTTCACTTTTGATACATCTGAATGTTAGTGTAGAGATGGACGTACACCATGTTGTTTGCATATGCAGCCTTTGTACATGAGGCCCCAAGATTGTTCGTAGAGCTGCCTGCCTGTCTAAACTGAGCGATCAAGGGAAAAGGGCCTTAGTCAGCGAGGTGACCAAGAACCCAATGGTCAACCTGTCAGAGCTCCAGCATTCCTCTGTGGAGAGAGGAGAACCTTCCAGAAGGACAGCAATCCATCAATTAGGCCTGTATGGTAGAGTGCCCAGACAGAAGCCACTCCTTAGTAAAAGGCACATGGCAGCCCACCTGGAGTTTACCAAAAGGCACCTGAAGGACTTTCAGACCATGAGAAACAGAATTCTATGTTCTGATGAGACAAAGATTGAATTGTTTGGTGTGAATGCCAAGCGTCATGTTTGGAGGAAACCAGGCACCTTCCCTACAGTGAAGCATGGTGGTGGCAGCATCATGCTGATGAATGCAGCAAAGTCAATCAATCAATTTTATTTATATAGCGCCAAATCACAACAAACAGTTGCCCCAAGGCGCTTTATATTGTAAGGTAAGGCCATAGAATAATTACAGAAAAACCCCAACGGTCAAAACAACCCCCTGTGAGCAAGCACTTGGCGACAGTGGGAAGGAAAAACTCCCTTTTAACAGGAAGAAACCTCCAGCAGAACCAGGCTCAGGGAGGGGCAGTCTTCTGCTGGGACTGGTTGGGGTTGAGGGAGAGAACCAGGAAAAAGACATGCTGTGGAGGGGAGCAGAGATCAATCACTAATGATTGAATGCAGAGTGGTGCATACACAGCAAAAAGAGAAAGAAACACTCAGTGCATCATGGGAACCCCCCAGCAGTCTAAGTCTATAGCAGCATAACTAAGGGATGGTTCAGGGTCACCTGATCCAGCCCTAACTATAAGCTTTAGCAAAAAAGGAAAGTTTAAAGCCTAATCTTAAAAGTAGAGAGGGTGTCTGTCTCCCTGATCTGAATTGGGAGCTGGTTCCACAGGAGAGGAGCCTGAAAGCTGAAGGCTCTGCCTCAGAGCCTTCAGCTTCAGCCAAAGTACAGAGACATCCTGGATAAAAACCTGCGCCAGAGCACTCTTGACCTCAGACTGGGGCGATGGTTCATCTTTTCAGCAGGAAAATGACCCTAAGCACACAGCCAAGATATCAAAGGAGTGTCTTCAGGACAACTCTGTGAATGTTCTTGAGTGGTTCAGCCAGAGCCCAGACATGAATCTGATTGAAAATGTCTGGAGAGATCTGAAAATGGCTGTGCACCGATGCTCCCCATCCAACCTGATGGAGCTTGAGAGGTGCTGTAAAAAGGAATGGACAAAACTGCCCAAAGGCTGTAACTGCTGCCAAAGGTGCATCAGCAAAGTATTGAGCAAAGGGTGTGAATACTTACGTACATGCGATTTCTTTTTTATTATTATTTTTAATAAATTTGCGAAAAAACAAAACTTTTTTCATGTTGTCATGATGGGGCGTAAATGAATTTACTCCATTTGGAATAAGACTGTTACATGACAAAAATGCGTAAAAAGTGAAGCGCTGTGAAAACTTTCCGGATGCACAGTAAACGGTCCCTTTTTCTTAGCATATCAACTTGGTCAGTCATAAGCATTGTTTATCTAAACAGTGGTAAAATCATGAAAATAAAATAAAAAAAGTTCTCCTTGTCTAAAATCTTTACCTGAAGGCACAAAGGAAACTCAATTCTAACAAAATCCTTCTCTGTTCCACTCCTCCACAAAACCGCAAACAACGAAGCTGCAGACAAGTTGTCCTGCGTCTAGTCTCCAATCACAGCCACAGTGAGAGAGACAGACAAACTGAACAAAAATGCCTCCGAAGAAGGACGTCCTTATTTGCATGTGAAGTTTCTGCTGCAGTTTGTCAGAAGGCACATGGGAGCCTCAAGTTTGGACTTGAGTTCAGTTGTTTTCTTCTGTTACACCATGAAGCCATGACTTGTGATGCAAAACATAAATGAAGGACTGTGTTGAGTTCATCCAGTCACAGGTACTGAAGCCTAGAATTTCTTCCCAGCTGTCATGAGTGACTCTGAGGCTTCCCTCACTGATGTCCCTTAAATGGTTAGTCAGTTTTTGAGAACTGTTCACTCAAAGATGATTTACCAAACGGTATCATACCGTTGGTAGTTTTTAATAACTGATTTAGATGTTCACGCTTCCGTCCGGTGTGTGTGTGTTGGAGGCTGAAAAAGTCACTGATAGTATTGTATATCAGCTTTCATATTTTTATTTAAGTTATAAATGGATTCCTTTTGGAACTTTTCAACAATTTAACAGGAAAACCTTTTTTTAAAGAAAGCTCATAAATTAAAGTGCCTAAAAGCCTGAGCGTTCACATTCAGTCATGACTGCATCATCAGTTACAGAACATGACTCTGCTGACATGTCACTCAAAGTTTACACTGGACCAGACAGCAACAGAATTTCTCAATGTCCACATTTTGATGGACCTGCTATACGTATGTATGTAACCTGCCAATGCTCTGAACAGGACCAGATTCTTTTTTGCTTCATCCATCCGGTACATCTCTGAATCTTTGCATCATATTGTTTTTTCCTTCACGTTATCCCAAATCCTTCAACACTATTTCAGCCAAATGCAAACACACTCCTGCCATCTTGCAGGTCTCCCTGGTGTTTCTGATGCTGAACCCACTTTTATGCAGCCTAGTGCTCACTGCCACCTTGCCATGTTTCCACCGCCGTATCACTTTAGGCAACCGGCCGAGAGAGCTGCAGGGACGCCTCAAAATGCTGCCTCAGATGGCCATGCAGCGCTGGCTGAGCTCCAGCTCTAATGACTTACAGATTGGAGTGCTGTGGTACACGTGTCAGGACAATGCCATGGGCCTACTGCAAAAACCGTAGCAGAGGCAGAGGAGAGCCGGCGGCAACGTCGCCGTCCTGACGTTTGGCCCCTGCATCGTGTGACTTCATGCTTCTCCCCCCAAGAGACCACAAATGAAGGATGTGAACACCAAATGCAGGGAGGGAGGAGCCTCAGACGGGCACCGTCCAACGTAAAAGGCTTTCATCCTGTAAACTATAAAGACATTATCTTTTGACCTGGAGATGCCCTCTTTCAGGCTGTACACTATAGTGCGAAAACAAGAAAAAAAGGAGAAAAGAACGAGCAGGACTGTAATTGGTGAAACTGCAGATAAGAAAACGAGCTGTTTGCACCGTTTTGAAACACATTATCAGTGATTTCTGCATCTCTGAAGAATAACAAGTGTTTCACCTTTGACATGGCCTAAGTGTACAATGCAACATTTATCAGACAATGTTAAGATGATTTATCACATGAATGTTTGAACCTGACTTAAGAGAGCACAATAAGGTATGTTATTATAGCTGCAGGATTCCTCACAAGCCGCCTGTTGGAAACCTTTTAACAGCACTTCCTGCTCCCACCTAAAGTCACAGTAGACGATTTGACACAGTCACACTCACATTTGAGAGTAGCACATGCAGAGTAGCTACCTAAACTCTGTAAGGGAGATAGAGTATCTCGTCAATAGTTTTACATCCTCATTGAAGACAACTTTGGATGCTGTAGCTCCTCTGAAAAAGAGAGCTTTAAATCAGAAGTGTCTGACTCCGTGGTATAACTCACAAACTCGTAGCTTAAAGCAGATAACCCGTAAGTTGGAGAGGAAATGGCGTCTCACTAATTTAGAAGATCTTCACTTAGCCTGGAAAAAGAGTCTGTTGCTCTATAAAAAAGCCCTCCGTAAAGCTAGGACATCTTTCTACTCATCACTAATTGAAGAAAATAAGAACAACCCCAGGTTTCTTTTCAGCACTGTAGCCAGGCTGACAAAGAGTCAGAGCTCTATTGAGCTGAGTATTCCATTAACTTTAACTAGTAATGACTTCATGACTTTCTTTGCTAACAAAATTTTAACTATTAGAGAAAAAATTACTCATAACCATCCCAAAGACGTATCGTTATCTTTGGCTGCTTTCAGTGATGCCGGTATTTGGTTAGACTCTTTCTCTCCGATTGTTCTGTCTGAGTTATTCTCATTAGTTACTTCATCCAAACCATCAACATGTTTATTAGACCCCATTCCTACCAGGCTGCTCAAGGAAGCCCTACCATTATTTAATGCTTCGATCTTAAATATGATCAATCTATCTTTGTTAGTTGGCTATGTACCACAGGCTTTTAAGGTGGCAGTAATTAAACCATTACTTAAAAAGCCATCACTTGACCCAGCTATCTTAGCTAATTATAGGCCAATCTCCAACCTTCCTTTTCTCTCAAAAATTCTTGAAAGGGTAGTTGTAAAACAGCTAACTGATCATCTGCAGAGGAATGGTCTATTTGAAGAGTTTCAGTCAGGTTTTAGAATTCATCATAGTACAGAAACGGCATTAGTGAAGGTTACAAATGATCTTCTTATGGCCTCGGACAGTGGACTCATCTCTGTGCTTGTTCTGTTAGACCTCAGTGCTGCTTTTGATACTGTTGACCATAAAATTTTATTACAGAGATTAGAGCATGCCATAGGTATTAAAGGCACTGCGCTGCGGTGGTTTGAATCATATTTGTCTAATAGATTACAATTTGTTCATGTAAATGGGGAATCTTCTTCACAGACTAAAGTTAATTATGGAGTTCCACAAGGTTCTGTGCTAGGACCAATTTTATTTACTTTATACATGCTTCCCTTAGGCAGTATTATTAGACGGTATTGCTTAAATTTTCATTGTTACGCAGATGATACCCAGCTTTATCTATCCATGAAGCCAGAGGACACACACCAATTAGCTAAACTGCAGGATTGTCTTACAGACATAAAGACATGGATGACCTCTAATTTCCTGCTTTTAAACTCAGATAAAACTGAAGTTATTGTACTTGGCCCCACAAATCTTAGAAACATGGTGTCTAACCAGATCCTTACTCTGGATGGCATTACCCTGACCTCTAGTAATACTGTGAGAAATCTTGGAGTCATTTTTGATCAGGATATGTCATTCAAAGCGCATATTAAACAAATATGTAGGACTGCTTTTTTGCATTTACGCAATATCTCTAAAATCAGAAAGGTCTTGTCTCAGAGTGATGCTGAAAAACTAATTCATGCATTTATTTCCTCTAGGCTGGACTATTGTAATTCATTATTATCAGGTTGTCCTAAAAGTTCCCTAAAAAGCCTTCAGTTAATTCAAAATGCTGCAGCTAGAGTACTGACGGGGACTAGAAGGAGAGAGCATATCTCACCCATATTGGCCTCTCTTCATTGGCTTCCTGTTAATTCTAGAATAGAATTTAAAATTCTTCTTCTTACTTATAAGGTTTTGAATAATCAGGTCCCGTCTTATCTTAGGGACCTCGTAGTACCATATCACCCCAATAGAGCGCTTCGCTCTCAGACTGCAGGCTTACTTGTAGTTCCTAGGGTTTGTAAGAGTAGAATGGGAGGCAGAGCCTTCAGCTTTCAGGCTCCTCTCCTGTGGAACCAGCTCCCAATTCAGATCAGGGAGACAGACACCCTCTCTACTTTTAAGATTAGGCTTAAAACTTTCCTTTTTGCTAAAGCTTATAGTTAGGGCTGGATCAGGTGACCCTGAACCATCCCTTAGTTATGCTGCTATAGACGTAGACTGCTGGGGGGTTCCCATGATGCACTGTTTCTTTCTCTTTTTGCTCTGTATGCACCACTCTGCATTTAATCATTAGTGATTGATCTCTGCTCCCCTCCACAGCATGTCTTTTTCTTGGTTCTCTCCCTCAGCCCCAACCAGTCCCAGCAGAAGACTGCCCCTCCCTGAGCCTGGTTCTGCTGGAGGTTTCTTCCTGTTAAAAGGGAGTTTTTCCTTCCCACTGTAGCCACGTGCTTGCTCACAGGGGGTCGTTTTGACCGTTGGGGTTTTACATAATTATTGTATGGCCTTGCCTTACAATATAAAGCGCCTTGGGGCAACTGTTTGTTGTGATTTGGCGCTATATAAAAAAATTGATTGATTGATTGATTGACATTTCACTGTCAATCTGACCTAAAATTTCTATTAATTTCAATACGGATCACCGCAATCACTGGAGTGACTACAGAAGGTGATTCACCACAGAACTTGTGGAAGTCATTTATTCAGTTCAATATTATGAATCTTGATCAATAAATAATAAATAAATAAATAAATTCCTGCAGCGTCCAACCTCAAGCCCTTTGATGGTGCCAACAACAGGAGGAAATCTGTCACATTAACCATCGTTGACAGGGAACACAATCTTATGAATAGACTTATGACTACTAATACACAGAGCGGGCTTGGATCCCAGGTGTGTAACTCAGGCTTATTGGACAAGACACTTTACCTGCACCACACCGTCCCAGCCCACCAGCTGTAAATGGATACCAGGAAGTAGCCTTGCCTGGGGAAGTAACCTGCGATGGACTGGAATCCTACACAAGGGGAGTTGTAGACTCTCACCTACTACACGTTACAGTATCCCGGGATAAGCACCAGCCCGATGGATCCTACAGGACAGGCAGCACCAAGGCCAAGTCTTTAGTGCACTTGCTTCAAAAACAGAAAGTTCACGGTTCAAGACCCTCCATGCCCATTCTCCATGTAATGTGATGTTGCACAAAGAGGGCATCAGGTATAAAACTTGTGCCAAGTCAACATGTAGATCCATCTTGGATCCACTGTGGAACCCTGAGAAAAAAGGGAACATGAACCGTCATGAAAATAGATAGCACATAGATGAGGCCACTCACTACAATGGCTAACCAAGCTAGCTAAACAGCTAGCAACAAGATTTAAAACAAGCCTGTATTCCAGTTAAGGGACACTGGGGGGCTGGAACCTATCCCCGTGTATGTACTGTCACAAAATACTTCAGAAATGATCAAATTGTGGCATTTTCTACATCTGTTCCTGATCATATTCATTTTCTATACCTACTTACTCCAATGAAGGGTCACTGGGGGAAATGGAACCTATCCCACCTGGACAGGCTCCCAGTGTATTGCAGGGAAACACGTAGACAGACAAACACAGTCACACTCTGTCATTTTATGCCCTGATCACAGGGCACATGGCGATAGCTGGACAAAGGATAAAAAGTTAAAAAGTCAAACCGAAAAGCCTGCAAATCAAGCAAAGTTAAACAGAATGAAATGAATGAAAGAAAATTAAGCAAACGTCAACCTTGACACTATAAATGAAACCAAATCAAAACATTCACGATGACGTGACTGAAAGCAGGTATAAAAACGAGTGCAGACAGCCTTGTCCTCATTTTCGCAATAGTTGCAAGTGCAAGATTATGTTTGTCTTCACAACAAG
Source organism: Thalassophryne amazonica (assembly GCF_902500255.1). Taxonomy (NCBI): domain Eukaryota; kingdom Metazoa; phylum Chordata; class Actinopteri; order Batrachoidiformes; family Batrachoididae; genus Thalassophryne; species Thalassophryne amazonica. The sequence goes on from NC_047105.1 coordinate 133,955,744, forward strand.
TGTTGTTTGTTTTCACATTCTGAGTTCTTGAGGCATGTCTGTACCTTGTTGTACATTTTATCTGTGATAGTACTTGTCTTGATGAGTACCTTTGACAAGTCCATGACATGAGCCATTGGGAACTGTCCATGTCAGACGAAGTCTACTCCCAAAGACACACACACAGGCCAGCCACAAACAGTTGAAATGTGCATAAATAGTACAAGTAGTTGATAAAACATTCTTAATGCTATTGTTTCTGCATGAAAACATTACTTTTTCATTCCAAAAATGAGCAATTCATTAGCGATACAAGGATGTTCTTTTAGCTCATCGAAGCTTTAGTTATTGACTCCTTCAGATATCATTGTGTTTGTCAACCTTCATTCAATACATTGGACTTGGGAGGCTGAATGAAGTTGGACGAAGGTCAAACGAAACGCTAACGTTATGATAACTAAGCAAATGATACAAAACCGTCAAGAACAAAAGCACAAATGAAATACAGATGAATTGAGGTTGTCAGCAGGACTCGTTCAAATTTTTCAACAGTTTAAAAATTCTGAAGAAGCGCCACCTGCAGGAACAAAGCTGAACGAAGGTTAAACGATGTCAACGAAAGTCCAGATTTCTTGTTTCATTTGGGCTTTGTTGTCCTTCCTTAGTGCTGTGTAACTGGGGGTTTCGAGTCACCACTTCACCTCACCTTCCTGTCTTTGGAGGTGGGAATATGCCAGAACACCCAGATGAAGCATGTGGAGAACATGCAAAGTCCACACAGAAAGGACCAGGTGGGAAAAGAATTGAGACCTTCTCACTGTGAGTGTTAACCACTAAGAAAATAACACGTGGTAATAAGTGTTTCAACAGCAACTGGATAATCTTACTGCACTTTTTAAATAATCTTACAACACAAATTTCTCCTTGCAGTGATGATTAGCTCCACAACAATGGCTGCAGGACCCAAAAAATTTCACAGCTAACACTGTCTATGTGGAAGGAGGTGCAGAGGAAATGAATCCTGCAAATACCAAATCTGACCTGGTCCTTACAAAGTGTCTGTCTCAACACAGACCTACTGCAGACAGCCAGCAGTCTAACAGGGTCCACGCGGTGAAGCTTCAGCTGGTTCCTGTCCATACCTTGCAGTTCTACACGCATGAATGATAAAAGCCAAGTGGTGGGCACAAACCTGGATCGGAAACAAGCTTAATCTGGGCATTACACTGATCACAAAGACACCATGTTGACACAACATCTTCAGCCCAGCTGAATGCCACATAATCCCCCGTAGGAGACAGATGCCTCCCTGAGATTCCTGACAACATGGTGCAGCCAACCAGCCAGGCTCAAAAGCAACGCCACAAACGAGCGCCCCCCCCCCCCCCCGCGCTTGGGTGTGCTGGTGGACTATCAACTCGGTCCGACAGTGTTGTTCCTAATTACCTATTTCACCACTCCTGATCCTGTGGCTGGCATAATTAGTTACCTGGGGCTGCAATCCAATTTGAAGTGATGACAAGAAAGTGATCCATGAAAAAGTAATAAGTTAAATCCAATTTCAGCCTGCCTCTAATTAAATGCACATAGACCTAATGAGTCAAACCCTACCATTTCACTGATAATGGTAATTAGCAGGGTGGGAGTTGCCGGCTCTTGTGGTTGTGCCACTGTAGGTGTGAAGCACGAAAAAGCTAAAAGCAGCGTGGATTCTTTTAATTACATGTGTCACTCTGTCGGTGTAATTTACTGGCATTCTGACCAAGCTAAGTATGCTTAGCTGCTTTCCAGCCTGTGTAGCAGCTGTTTGTATATCCGGTCTGATTAAAGCGCCTGTAGGCAGCTGAGCATACAGCATAGGCACCTTCATCCACGGGCTGAGGGGGAGTGGGGGCTTCCCTGTTAGACATGTAAAACCAAAGAGCTATTTAATGCTGATCGAGGATTCTGAGGCTTCTTTGACTCATAGTTTCCTTCACTACTTGATGCAGGTCATTTTCATTGAGATGTTCTTCTGAATATATGCACCCACACTTCATTATTATTTTTACTTGAATAGAAATGGACTAGAAAGGTAGTCACATCAATAGGGAGAAGACCACTGAGATGAATGGAGCTTGGTCTGCAGATCAGGTGCTGTTATGGGGTGTCAGCTTACGACAGAGCCTCACGATTGTTGGATCATGTCTTTTGATGACATGATCAAGAGATCATCATTATCCAGGCAAAGTGAAGGCTGTGTGTGAAGAAGTTTGTTCTTAAAAGAGAAACCACAGTCTGGATCGACAAATCCATTTTCCGTTGATGTAAATTTTCTATAAACTGAAGTTCATATAGATGTGTGCAGTAAAAAAAAAACAAAAACAAGAGAAATTATAAGATGTAGTGATAAACTGGTATGCAAAAAAACAACAAAAAACAAAAAAACAAATTCATTCATTTTCTGACACTTCTCTGAGTCCAAGCCATGATGGAAACCAAATAGCTCAATCCACACTTCCCTATCTTCTGCCAAGTCTTCTAATTCTTCCTGGAGGATTCCTGAGGCATTCTCAAGACATCTGGGACATGCCTGGAAGATCTTCCTAAGGAGGTGACCAGGGAGCAGCCTCACCGCCTCAGCTGGCTCCTCTCAATGTGAATAAGCAGCAGCTCTATTCCGGGTCCAACCCAGATAGTCAAGCTTCTCACCCTGTTCCAGAATGTAAGTCCACATACCAAACGGCGGAATCTCATTTCCACCGCTTGGATCCACAACCTTATTCTTTCGGTCATTACCCAAAGCTCATGACCATAGGTGATGATAGGAGTGTAGAATGACTGATAAATCAAGAGTCTCACCTTCTGGCTCAGAATTCAAATAATGCATTTCATAGTTTATTATCATCACTTACTAGGGCATTCGTAGCATTATTTAGCATTATGTAGCATTATGTAGCATTATTCTGCACGGATGCCGACACTCTATAATGGTTCACCATAGGTGGGCTGATAATGAAATGTGAGCTCATAATGTCATTATGTGCCTACTATTTGGTAAGGTCTGGAAATCAGCGTTTTTTAAATACCATGCTATTGTCACACAGAGTGGTTGTACTCAGTTCAGCGGTAGTAACCACCACGCCTCCCATCAGACCTCCTACCCCAGGACTGTTAAAGGCAGCACAACGACAGCGTGACTAACGTTGGTTGATTGCTCAAACAAAATAATCGCAGATGGCGGAATATGGCGGCCACCATGTGGAATCCCTCCTCTGTGCAAAGTTCCGCTCAGCACGTCATCCAGGAATTGACTTTTTTAAGTTAGTGACAAACACTTTCAAATGTAAAAACTGCATTGTTTTGTGATAGGGACAGGTTTCCTCGTACTTTAAAATCTTTCAGAAAACACTGTGTCTAGCAATGGCAAGTAACCATGGGCTGGCCACGCCCCGAGGACACCCAAATGCCAAGTGTTTATCACCCTCATTTGTAGCTAATCTGACCATAGGCTAAATGGGTGTTCTTTGTTTGATGAGTGATAGTGGATATGGTCTGCGTGTAAGTATTAAGAATAATAACAACATAATTATAGTTTAGGTCCTAAGGTTGATGATCAACCATAGCAACCTCCAAAATCCTGCAATTGTAAAATTACAACATTCAAATGCTGCATAAGAGTCATTTATAAATTTGGCTGACGGCCTTTTGACAGCGCAGCACTTCAGTGTCGGATCAACTGATATTTCGCAGACTACAGAGGATACAATCGAAGCTTTGAGGAGATCACAAGAAGAAGCTGAGTGAAACCATCACTGTCTGAGCGTAAAACCCCCTCATACTCACTGCTGTGAGTTCAAACAACGCTCAAAACATGAAAACACACTTATTAAACTGTGGCTTTTATGATTCAAATATCCTTCTCTTTCAAACTGTAATTTAGACAAAACATTAATTGTTTCAGGCCTAGATAAGATTCAGACAGAATCTGTGGTGTTTCATAAATTGTGTTTGTAAGAGAAATGGTGTAAGGACCCCCCCGTGTACTCTTACAATGTGACACTGATGTTTATGTATGAAGACCTGACTTTAAACTTGTGCCTCTCTGTGCACTCAGGGTGCGTTTAATTAGCAGAATATGTGATTCACTGATAAACAAACACTTGTCTGGACCTGTGGCTTTGTCATAATGGCACTTTCAACCCAGCAAAGTGTAGCGCAGAACATTAGAGAGCAGGGAATTTACAGTGTTAGACACTGCAGCGAGCGCTGGGCAGGAGAGCGGAGGGGGAGGAAAGGGCCCAACTCTCTTTTCAATAGCTGAGTGACAGCTTGGCCAAGCTCTCTGTATACATTAATAAATTAGAATTTTAATTTTGTCTTTGTCTGCAGGAGATGGTCTCGTACTTCACTATGTACCAACAACCGGCTGCACGCTGGAATCTGCCGCCGCCGTCCCCTCTGTTGACCTCTGCAGCACAATTTCCCGCCAGGCTGCGGAAACTGTTTAGTTTGATCCTTTCAACTTATTTGAATCCTGACAAATACGCACACAACTGAAAGGTCATCACAGTCATATTTCATCCTCTGGAGCTATTCCGAAGACATCTGCACAACAAAGAGGCTTTTTTGCAACCTGACATTAGACCTAGCTGCTACAATAGCTCATTAAAAAGGCCCCCAATGGGATAGTAAGAGTATTGAATTTTATATATACACACATAGAGAACAGGGTCTCTGTATTAATTACCAAATATGCCCTGAAGTCGTTTGCAATTTCACACTGACACAAACAAGTCCTCCTTGCTCAAAGATATACATCTGAGGCAGCTGAGGTGCAAGATCTGAAATGAACACAAATATTGCATCAGACACATCGTGCTGCTCACAGTTAAAGCCAGAAAAAAAATGGGAGATTTTCTTTCATTTTTCTAGACAAAGGCAGTGCAAACCAGACCACCTCTGAAAAGCTCATCCGTCCCTTCCCCTGGAGCACTCACCCCTGTCACAGCCTGCTCTACAGCACCCCCTGCTGCTGGCGGCAGGGAGCATCCTCCTCTATATTTTTGCTGTGTGTGTATGTGCAGGACAGCGGCGACACTCAAACACGAACAGCATGGTGCTTCCTGTGTTCACCCAGCATGCAGCTGTCCGGCCGTGCAGCCCGTAACTCCAGTGGAGTCCATGAAGAACGACGCGGCCACTGCAGACTGCAGCCACACACTCTACCAAGTTTGATTATGATCTGAAGCTTCATTTGAACTCTTACTTCAAGTTCCTCCGGAGTAACTGGACTCAGTCAGGGGTCAAATTTTGGAGGTTAGCTTTTGATCTCTGCATTATTATGTTTCTGGTATCATTCTTTTCATATTCCGATTCTTCTCCGTGTTATTTCGTGACTTCTTTCGTGGGCTAAATGATTTCTGGTGATTTTGCTTTGAGCTGTCTTTAGCGTTCGCTCTGTGTAGCAGGTTCACGTGTCCCTGTACTTCTGCGTTTGACTATTTTAACTTGTTACAGCATTCCCTTGTTGCCACATTGTTGTAGTGTTGTTCTTGCTTTCTCACATTCTCATTCTCAGTGCTATCTGACTTTCTGGGTCAGATAGCATTCCAGCAGCTTGGGACTCCAACGAGGGCAGTTACATCTCCTCCACTCTACCTTATCTCTGTTCTCTGCTTTAACCTTCAAGTCCCTACTTCACCAGACTGTGAATTCCTCAAATTATATTGGATACTGGATCTATTGGACTACTATTGGATTAACCATAGAATTGATCAGCTGGTCTCTGAACGCTATTGACACCATTTTTCTACAAGAAGGTCACGACCAGGAGATCCTACCTGCCCAAATGGAACGCATTCTGCGGGCTATGTTCTCAACTCCTGGAGTTCTTGGTGTGTGGCATGCTTGGCACCTTTGTCCGTTGAGGACGTTGAGGATTTATTCATTTTTGGTCTTATGGTAGCAGGGCTGGTACTTTTTGGCTTATGTGCTGCCCTGATCTACCGGAAAATTGGCAAGACAGCGGCATCAAGAACCACAGCCCCTCACTTGTCCATCATGATTAACGAGGTTGGCAAGGCAGTACATTCTCAGACTGCGATGACTCTTGAACTCAGATGCAAATTGGATGACATCTTGGAGCAGATGCGTGCCTTGCAGTTGAAGTTGAAGATTTCAGAGGCCGGTGAATATTCTTAATTCATAATTGGGAATATTCTTAATTCATAATTGGGATTTGGTTGTTCAAGTGGAACTGTTAAAAGTGTTTTTCACTGCTCAAACCATAACATTACAGGCTTATCAAGCCTGAAGGTCAAATTGCCCGACTGTTTTCCCTCCAGAGGAATTTCTTCGTCCTGGGGATTATTTGGCTGTTTCTTATCTCAACTCACAAAGACAAACTGTTTTTCACAGAACTGAAGCATGTTCCATTCCCACCCCCCTCCTACACCCCCATCAAACATCCTCCACTCCAGCGCCTGCTCACGTCATTCCTTCCCCCTTCTGTGGGGGCGGTGCAGTTTTAGCTGCAGCTGGCCTCATTCCTCCCCCCAAGCTGACGGCGGCACATCTCAGGGTTGCTGCGTGGCCTTCACCCACTTGCCTCAATTCGGATAACGGACTTCTTCAAACTTAGTGCACATAAACAATGTCAAATGTGTATGTGCTGTCTTTAATTCTGATGTGTGCCATTATTACAGTAAACAAGTAATAATTGTGGACTAATTGCTGTCTGAGGTAACTGGAGTGTAAATATAATTTCTCCACTGTGAGATCAATAAAGTATATCTCATTTCATCTCATCTAGTGTTCTGCCTCTCTGTTACAGACCCTCACTGCCAATTGAAGGTTCCTGAGAGTTTTCCTGCCACCTTGGGATATGTTCACTTACCACCGGCTTATTGCTTGTATTTTGGATAACTTGTTTCTTGTTCCCTTAGAAAGACTTGCCCTGTTGGACTGATCACTGTGTACCAGAAGTCTGTCTGTTCCATGACCATGCCTGTTTGCCTCCTGCTATGAAATTGTGCAATTCTTGCCTGCAGGACAATAAACCTGTTTTATTTTCCCCGTTTTCCGTTGTGGTTCTCTGCGTTGGGGTCGTCTGTGCGCAACCCATTACAGACACAGACCACCTCTAGAATGTTGATATTTTGGCTTCTACATATTGTTTGTATACAATATAGAATTTTAAAAAGAAGATAGGGCGTCCTTCACTAATGTGAAATGAAGTGATCCATAAATCAGGCAATTCATCCAAATCTTTTACCAAGAAATATCTATTTCCACAAGTGAAATGCAGATTGAGCTGATGTGAGGAAACTGATCAAGGTTCTGCAATTTTGCTCTTTCTTATTGTACACAAGCTGCTTCTCATGTCGCAACAATTTAGTTCACACATGCTCACGTATGTGTTGCTCATTCACACACAATGCATGAGCACACACAAGTGCAAGTGTTGCACTGACAATTTTAATTTCCTGTTTGTGAGCTTAGCACACTGTGTTCTGGAGAGCGTGCACAGAGGGTTTTTTTTTTTAACGAGACACCACAAAGTCAAATAAACAAGCATTTGGAGGTGATGGCTTAATAAATCAGATTTCTGTACCTGGAGGCTTTGCCGTTTGTCGCTGCCGGAAGGCGACTTGCGGCCGATGGTTTGATGTTGTGACTGTTGTTGCTGCTGGACAAGTATCTGGCGAGCCACTTGCAGAGCCTGACAGAGAGACACAAGTTGAAAAGAAAGTTGAAACACGTTTGTCGCAGACACAGTGAAACTCCCCCGATTATCAGAGCCCTTGGCCTTCTGAGAAACAGCAAACAAGCATCCACACAAAGCGCTCGGTGCCTGTGCAGGCCTGAGACGCTATGGCCGGAATAAACACACACACACACGCACGCACGCACGCACGCACGCACGCACGCACGCACGCACGCACGCACACACACACACACACACACACACACACACACACACACACACACAGAGAACAATAATCAAATGACAAATACCTGTAAGTATCCAGAAGAAATGTTTTTCTGGTGATAAACTGCACTCACAGCAAAGTTAAATTGTCACAGATAATCTGGTTTTGATCCTCCTTTTCTTCAGACAAACCCCCCTATGGAAAGCAACAAAAAAGTCTTTATGCCTGCTTCAAATATCTGTTAAAGGACACGGCCTTCTCAGTGGAAAACAAAATACAGTGCAGTCACATGTTTATTGCTCCAGCTACTCCCTTTTCCCCTACGATAAATAATCAAACATGCCATCCAGAGCAAACAAAGCTGGAGAGAGCCGGGAGAAAAAAACACAGCCGCCTAGAAAACGGTCAACGATACCAAGAAAAGCAAGCGTGGTGTTCCCACAGCGAGCTGGCCAGCCTCACACCTCCACCAGTAAACCATCTGAGTAAATAACTGGCCTCATTCCTTCCACGTCCCTCAGACGATCGCTCCCACAATTAAACAAACTCATGTCCCCGATCATCGAAAAGTCCCCCAGTCCATTCGGTAACTTAAGAAACACAAAAGGGTACAAATGTTTAACAAGATAAAAAACAAACCACAGTGACACAGGAAGTCAGAGTAGAAAAGAAAACAGAGCAACCTGTAAAACACTGTGCGCAAGTTAAGTTCAGAGAGAAGTTAAAGAGAAATAATGGAGCAAACGCAAAGGCTGAGAATGATATTCATGCCAGTAAAGTTAAACCACATTTCAAACGTGTGCACGATGGACTACGAGTGGGTGGAACCCTCCAAAGAAAGACGGCTGAGGTCTGGAGGAAGAAATGTGACCACATGTGATAGAAGCCCAGGCCACTGAGCCTGGGTTCAACATGTCTGCCTCACTGCAGGATCTCACATGAAGTTAAATAACGCTACAGTAGCACATCACATTCTGCATGCATAATCATCATCTGCTTTGAAATTTGCAGAGGGAATCCCCCAGCAAGAAAGAACAGTCATAAAAAACACATATGACTTCAAACTAAAAGTGATGTGAGTGCTGTGCACTCCCACACAACAGCAATATTTACATTTCAAGCTCTGAGCTTTCCCACCACAGAGAAGTGCAGTCTGGTTAAAAAATAACTCATGCATATATTAAATAATGTGCCGTTAACAATGACATCATCTGATGATGTTCAGCTCTTCAAGTCAATGAAGCACTGTGGACATTTAAAAAGACAGTAATACTTATTCATTTACTGAATCTTTTGGCTGACCCCAGTAACCACAGCTGACCTCGTACAGATCTGCTTTGGGTTTTGGCATGTTTTCCAGATCTACGTGGAGAAACCTGCTCACAGTCTCTAACACCCCGTTACACAGGGTTCCGTTCTATTACAACCGCCCGTGAAACCAAAAAAAAGTGTAGAACCACAATAAAATGCTGCTTCTGCTACAAATTTTACCCCGATGGAGCAGGATCAAACAAGTTTCAAGCTCTACTCACAAGGACCACCCCGTGTAAAGACAGTCAAATATGACTGAAGCTGAACAGCAGAATGTTACCACACACTACTGATGATTTGCCAAATCAGGATGACATTTCTGACCAGCTTGTAAATCCACCCCAATTTCAAAACAATGGGTTCCATGAGTTCAGTTCCAAATGACTTATACTGTTAATTGCTTTTTCATTAAACTAAAGCAATTAGAAGTAAAACAACAGAAAGTAGAGTCAGTGGTCTCTCAAACTGTGCATTCTGTTCCAGCAGCGGTCCAGAACTAACAGAAATATAATTCACAACTGTGTCTGGTTTGTTCAATAAACTTTTGTTTGTTTCACTCTGTCTCCCTTACTGCTCCCTGCAGTTGGGTCTAACATCCTAACCTGGTCCTAAACATAACACACAACAACATAAAAAAGAGGACATATTCTTGATCTGTTACAAACCAGAGTTCTTGACAAATAAGTGACTGACATTCATCCATCATCAAAACAGTCCATTAATTACATGCCATTGGCTTTAAGGCCAAAAGGGGAACATACAGGAGAAATGCAATCTGTCAGCGTGCCCATACATTCGTGTGTCAATTACAGTTTCTTGTATTCACAATCACACTCACTCATCTTGAACTACTTATCCGAGATCGGGTCGTGGGGGCAACAGGTCCAGCAGGGGACCCCAGATTTCCCTTTCCCGGGCCACATTGACCACGTCTGATGAGGGGATACTGAGGCGTTCCCAGGCCAGTGTGGAGATATAATCTCTCCACCTAGTCCTGGGTCTTCCCCGGGGTCTCCTCCCATCCCCTCTTGCTTGCCTCTCCTGGTGGTTGGCTCTCACTGCGGTATTGTATCACTTCCTGTTCCGGAGCACAGCGGTGTTTTTCTGTATCTGTTAGCTGTTTAATCTGCGCAGTTAGATTGATCTAGTTATCTAGATTACGATTTGTTTCCCAGGGTAATCTTTACGTGCCTTAACTAAAGCACTCCTTCTGCTGAATCACCTCTAAATTATTTACACATTATTCACTTTGCGTGTTTTTAGGAATCCGCTAGCTTAGCGTAGCTACTAGCTCTTAGCCGATTTAGCATGGCGGCTTCTCCTGTCTCTCCCGCACTTTTCTGCTCTGGGTGTGAAATGTTTAGTTATTCCTCGGCCTTCTTTAGCAGTAACGGTACTTGTAATAAGTGTAGCTTATTCGTAGCTTTGGAGGCCAGGCTGGGTGAATTGGAGACTCGGCTCCGCACCGTGGAAAATTCTACAGCTAGCCAGGCCCCTGTAGTTGGTGCGGACCAAGGTAGCTTAGCCGCCGTTAGTTACCCCCTGGCAGATCCCGAGCAGCCGGGAAAGCAGGCCGACTGGGTGACTGTGAGGAGGAAGCGTAGCCCTAAACAGAAGCCCCGTGTACACCGCCAACCCGTTCACATCTCTAACCGTTTTTCCCCACTCGACGACACACCCGCCGAGGATCAAACTCTGGTTATTGGCGACTCTGTTTTGCGAAATGTGAAGTTAGCGACACCAGCAACCATAGTCAATTGTCTTCCTGGGGCCAGAGCAGGCGACATTGAAGGAAATTTGAAACTGCTGGCTAAGGCTAAGCGTAAATTTGGTAAGATTGTAATTCACGTCGGCAGTAATGACACCCGTTTACGCCAATCGGAGGTGTAACTTTGCAAAAACAATGTCGGACTCTGTAGTTTTCTCTGGGCCCCTCCCCAATCAGACCGGGAGTGACATGTTTAGCCGCATGTTCTCCTTGAATTGCTGGCTGTCTGAGTGGTGTCCAAAAAATGAGGTGGGCTTCATAGATAATTGGCAAAGCTTCTGGGGAAAACCTGGTCTTGTTAGGAGAGACGGCATCCATCCCACTTTGGATGGAGCAGCTCTCATTTCTAGAAATCTGGCCAATTTTCTTAAATCCTCCAAACCGTGACTATCCAGGGTTGGGACCAGGAAGCAGAGTTGTAGTCTTACACACCTCTCTGCAGCTTCTCTCCCCCTGCCATCCCCTCATTACCCCATCCCCGTAGAGACGGTGCCTGCTCCCAGACTACCAATAACCAGCAAAAATCTATTTAAGCATAAAAATTCAAAAAGAAAAAATAATATAGCACCTTCAACTGCACCACAGACTAAAACAGTTAAATGTGGTCTATTAAATATTAGGTCTCTCTCTTCTAAGTCCCTGTTGGTAAATGACATAATAATTGATCAACATATTGATTTATTCTGCCTTACAGAAACCTGGTTACAGCAGGATGAATATGTTAGTTTAAATGAGTCAACACCCCCGAGTCACACTAACTGTCAGAATGCTCGTAGCACGGGCCGGGGCGGAGGATTAGCAGCAATCTTCCATTCCAGCTTATTAATTAATCAAAAACCCAGACAGAGCTTTAATTCATTTGAAAGCTTGACTCTTAGTCTTGTCCATCCAAATTGGAAGTCCCAAAAACCAGTTTTATTTGTTATTATCTATCGTCCACCTGGTCGTTACTGTGAGTTTCTCTGTGAATTTTCAGACCTTTTGTCTGACTTAGTGCTTAGCTCAGATAAGATAATTATAGTGAGCGATTTTAACATCCACACAGATGCTGAGAATGACAGCCTCAACACTGCATTTAATCTATTATTAGACTCTATTGGCTTTGCTCAAAAAGTAAATGAGTCCACCCAACACTTTAATCATATCTTAGATCTTGTTCTGACTTATGGTATGGAAATAGAAGACTTAACAGTATTCCCTGAAAACTCCCTTCTGTCTGATCATTTCTTAATAACATTTACATTTACTCTGATGGACTACCCAGCAGTGGGGAATAAGTTTCATTACACTAGAAGTCTTTCAGAAAGCGCTGTAACTAGGTTTAAGGATATGATTCCTTCTTTATGTTCTCTAATGCCATATACCAACACAGTGCAGAGTAGCTATCTAAACTCTGTAAGTGAGATAGAGTATCTCGTCAATAGTTTTACATCCTCATTGAAGACAACTTTGGATGCTGTAGCTCCTCTAAAAAAGAGAGCTTTAAATCAGAAGTGCCTGACTCCGTGGTATAACTCACAAACTCGTAGCTTAAAGCAGATAACCCGTAAGTTGGAGAGGAAATGGCGTCTCACTAATTTAGAAGATCTTCACTTAGCCTGGAAAAAGAGTCTGTTGCTCTATAAAAAAGCCCTCCGTAAAGCTAGGACATCTTTCTACTCATCACTAATTGAAGAAAATAAGAACAACCCCAGGTTTCTTTTCAGCACTGTAGCCAGGCTGACAAAGAGTCAGAGCTCTATTGAGCTGAGTATTCCATTAACTTTAACTAGTAATGACTTCATGACTTTCTTTGCTAACAAAATTTTAACTATTAGAGAAAAAATTACTCATAACCATCCCAAAGACGTATCGTTATCTTTGGCTGCTTTCAGTGATGCCGGTATTTGGTTAGACTCTTTCTCTCCGATTGTTCTGTCTGAGTTATTTTCATTAGTTACTTCATCCAAACCATCAACATGTTTATTAGACCCCATTCCTACCAGGCTGCTCAAGGAAGCCCTACCATTATTTAATGCTTCGATCTTAAATATGATCAATCTATCTTTGTTAGTTGGCTATGTACCACAGGCTTTTAAGGTGGCAGTAATTAAACCATTACTTAAAAAGCCATCACTTGACCCAGCTATCTTAGCTAATTATAGGCCAATCTCCAACCTTCCTTTTCTCTCAAAAATTCTTGAAAGGGTAGTTGTAAAACAGCTAACTGATCATCTGCAGAGGAATGGTCTATTTGAAGAGTTTCAGTCAGGTTTTAGAATTCATCATAGTACAGAAACAGCATTAGTGAAGGTTACAAATGATCTTCTTATGGCCTCGGACAGTGGACTCATCTCTGTGCTTGTTCTGTTAGACCTCAGTGCTGCTTTTGATACTGTTGACCATAAAATTTTATTACAGAGATTAGAGCATGCCATAGGTATTAAAGGCACTGCGCTGCGGTGGTTTGAATCATATTTGTCTAATAGATTACAATTTGTTCATGTAAATGGGGAATCTTCTTCACAGACTAAGGTTAATTATGGAGTTCCACAAGGTTCTGTGCTAGGACCAATTTTATTCACTTTATACATGCTTCCCTTAGGCAGTATTATTAGACGGTATTGCTTAAATTTTCATTGTTACGCAGATGATACCCAGCTTTATCTATCCATGAAGCCAGAGGACACACACCAATTAGCTAAACTGCAGGATTGTCTTACAGACATAAAGACATGGATGACCTCTAATTTCCTGCTTTTAAACTCAGATAAAACTTAAGTTATTGTACTTGGCCCCACAAATCTTAGAAACATGGTGTCTAACCAGATCCTTACTCTGGATGGCATTACCCTGACCTCTAGTAATACTGTGAGAAATCTTGGAGTCATTTTGATCAGGATATGTCATTCAAAGAGCATATTAAACAAATATGTAGGACTGCTTTTTTGCATTTACGCAATATCTCTAAAATCAGAAAGGTCTTGTCTCAGAGTGATGCTGAAAAACTAATTCATGCATTTATTTCCTCTAGGCTGGACTATTGTAATTCATTATTATCAGGTTGTCCTAAAAGTTCCCTAAAAGCCTTCAGTTAATTCAAAATGCTGCAGCTAGAGTACTGACGGGGACTAGAAGGAGAGAGCATATCTCACCCATATTGGCCTCTCTTCATTGGCTTCCTGTTAATTCTAGAATAGAATTTAAAATTCTTCTTCTTACTTATAAGGTTTTGAATAATCAGGTCCCATCTTACCTTAGGGACCTCGTAGTACCATATCACCCCAATAGAGCGCTTCGCTCTCAGACTGCAGGCTTACTTGTAGTTCCTAGGGTTTGTAAGAGTAGAATGGGAGGCAGAGCCTTCAGCTTTCAGGCTCCTCTCCTGTGGAACCAGCTCCCAATTCAGATCAGGGAGACAGACACCCTCTCTACTTTTAAGATTAGGCTTAAAACTTTCCTTTTTGCTAAAGCTTATAGTTAGGGCTGGATCAGGTGACCCTGAACCATCCCTTAGTTATGCTGCTATAGACGTAGACTGCTGGGGGGTTCCCATGATGCACTGTTTCTTTCTCTTTTTGCTCTGTATGCACCACTCTGCATTTAATCATTAGTGATCGATCTCTGCTCCCCTCCACAGCATGTCTTTTTCCTGGTTCTCTCCCTCAGCCCTAACCAGTCCCAGCAGAAGACTGCCCCTCCCTGAGCCTGGTTCTGCTGGAGGTTTCTTCCTGTTAAAAGGGAGTTTTTCCTTCCCACTGTAGCCAAGTGCTTGCTCACAGGGGGTCGTTTTGACCGTTGGCGTTTTACATAATTATTGTATGGCCTTGCCTTACAATATAAAGCGCCTTGGGGCAACTGTTTGTTGTGATTTGGCGCTATATAAAAAAAACTGATTGATTGATATGGACATGCCTGGAACACCTCCCTTGGGAGGCGTCCAGGGGGCATCCTTACCAAATGCCCAAACCACATCAGCTAGCTCCTTTCAACGCAAAGGAGCAGCAGCTCTACTCCGAGCTCCCCACGGATGACCAAGCTTCTCACCCTATCTCTAAGGGAGACATCAGCCACCCTCCTAAGGAAGCCCATTTCAGCTGCTTGTATCCACGATCTAGTTCTTTCGGCCATGACCCAACCCTCATGACCATAGGTGAGAGTAGAAAAAAAGATTGATCAGTAGATCAACAGCTTCACCTTTTGGCTCAGCTCCTTTTTCATCACAACAGTACGGCAGAGCAAATACAATACCACCCCTGCTGCGCTGATTCTCCAGCCAATCTAACGCTCCTTTGTCCCCTCACTCATGAACAAGACCCCGAGGTACTTGAACTCCTTCACGTGGGCAAGACCACATTCCCTACCCGGAGTAGGCAATCCACTGGTTTCCTGCTGACAACCAAGGCCTCAGATTTAGAGGTGCTGATCCTCATCCCAGCTGCTTCACACTCGTCTGCGAGTGCTGGAGGTCACAACCCGATGAAGCCAGCACGACCACATCATCTGCAAAAAGCAGCTTTGAGACCCTGAGCCCACCAAACTGAAAACTATCCTCCCCCTGACTGCACCTTGATATCCTGTCCATGAATATCACAAATAGGAATGGTGACAAAGCGCAGCCCTGGCGGAGGCATCCCCCACCGGAAACAAGCCCGACTTACTGCCAAGCACGCAAACACAGCTCTCGCTTTGTGAGTACAGAGATTGGATGGCCTTGAAAAGGGACCCCTCACTACATACTCCTGCAGCACCTCCCACAGTATCTCCTGGGATATCCAATCATATGCCTTCTCCAAGTCCACAAAACACATGTAGACTGGATGGGCATACTCCCAGGCACCCCCCAGGATCCTTGTGAGAGTGAAGAGCTGGTCGGCTGTTCCATGACCAGGACGGAACGCGCATTGTTCCTCTTGAATCAGAGGTTCAACTATCGGCCCAACCCTCCTTTCCAGCACCCTGGAGTAGACTTTACCAGGGAGGCTGAGTACTGTGATGTCCCTGTAATTGGCACACACTCTCTGGTCCCCTTTTTAAAGTATGGGGACCGCCACACTCTCTGGTCCCCTTTTTAAAGTATGGGGACCGCCACGCCAGTTTGCCACTCCTTAGGCATTGTCCCAGACCTCAACGCAATGCTGAAGAGACTGATGCAGGAGTTCCTCAAAGTGTTCCTTCCAGTGGCAGGATTACATCCTCAGGTGAGATCAACAGACTCCCATCCTTACTGTAGACAGCTTGGATGGTTCCCCATTTTCCCCTCCTGAGGTGCCTTACGGTCCACTAGAAGCAACTCCTCCTGCTGCTTTGCCTCACCCACAGCAGAGGCTGCTGCCCTTCAGGCCTGTTGATACCTTGCAACTGCCTCCGGAATCCTCAGAGATAACACATCTCTGTTGGAGGTGTGGGTTGAAGAACTGTCGGACAGTGGGCTCCTCCAGACGTTCCCAGTTCAACTGCACTATCCGTTTGGGCTTACCAGGTCTGTCCAAAGTCTTCCCCCACTCTCTGATCCAACTCACCACCAAATGGTGATCAGTTGACAGCTCTGCCCTCTCTGTTCTGGACACTCACCCGAGTGTCCAGAACATGCTGCCTCAGATCAGATGATACGATCACAAAATCAATCATCAATCTTCAGCCTAGGGTGCTCTGGTACCATGTACACTTATGAGCATCCTTATTTTCAAACATGGTGTTCGTTATGGACAGTCCATGACTAGCACAGACGTTCAATAACAAGTGACCGTTCGGGTTTCGATCGGGGACGCCGGTCCTCCCAATCACATCTCCACAGGTGTCTCTGTCATTGCCCATGTGTGCGTTGAAGTCCCCCAGCAGAACAATGGAGTCCCCCACGGGAGCCCCATACAGGACTCCATTCAGGGACTCCAAGAATGCTGAATACTCCAAACTGCTGTTCGGTGCATATGCACAAACAAGTCAACATACACACAAACAACAGAGTTTTCCCCCCTGGCCACCTGGAGTTGCAGGAAAGTGATACTCTCATCTACTGGAGTAAACTCATAGTGGCGCTCAGCCAGATCCCCACACCCGCGTGGTGCCTCACACCCTGGGCAACTCCAGAGAAGAATAAGAGCCAATCCCTATGAAGGAGAGTGGTTCCAGAGCTGTGGCTGTGCATGGAGGTGAGGCCCACTAGATCTAACTGGTATTGCTCCACTCCCACACAAGCTCCGACTCCTTCCCCCACAGTGAGGTGACATTCCACAACCCCAGAGCTAGCCCCTGCTGCCTGGGTTTGGTCCGCTGAGGCCCTCGACTTTCACTGCCACCCATGGGACAGCGCACCCGACACCAGCGGTCACCCTGTGGGTGGTGAGCCCACAGGGTGAAGATGGAAGGTCCACGTGGCCTTTTCGGGTTGTGTCTGACTGAGCTCCGTGGCAAGCCCAGCCACCAGGCGCTAGCTTACATGCTCTCCATCCATGCCTGGCTACAGACGGGGGCCCCGGGCTTCTTCTGGGCTGGGTAACATTTCCTCTACCTCATTTTTTCATGGTGTCTTGTGAGACATTCTTTGTCTGACTCCTCTCCACCACGATAAGGTGATGGTTCCCAAAGAGGATCCACAATTACACTTACAAAATTTATTGAATTTTCATCAAATGTGAAATGGACATCACAAACCAGAGCACAATCAGGTTTCACCAAGATCTTCTATGGAATGTGCACTTCACTTGTGGTCATGATAACTTGAACAAAGTATTTCCACTCAATTTGAAGTGAATACCCCAAACAAGCCAATCATAGACACATTTGAACTTCAGCACAATTTAGCTTCACCTAGACCCTCTAAAGACCACCCACTGTACCAAACTCCTCACTCGGGGAGGAGGAGCAACAGGAAGACAGAGGTCAGGAATGAGAGAAACAGTAGTAGCCAGCAAACCAGTATGTCTAGTATTTATATTGTGTATTCATATTGCAAGCTATTTTTCTTTTTTACTTTCACTTTTGATACTTGTGTGCTTCTTACCCTGTGTGCTGCTATACAATGCTGCAGGAACCTCACCTTACCTGAGGGAGTCTTCCCAGGAAAAGCATATTAAACATATTCTTAAGCCCCTTTCACACCAGGCTTCTAATATACAGGAATGGCTGCATATTTTGCGCACAGGGGGAAGTTTGGCCTGCCTCTTCTTCTTCTGTGGTTTTGAAGCTTCACTGCCAGCAAAGTTCAGCAGAGTCCAGCGGGATGAATAAAATCTAGTAGTGCAGATAGGATTTTTTGCTGGATTGGCATAGGGTCACGTACAATTGTGCAGTGTTGCATTGACTTGCATACAGTAGCCGAGTGTTGCATAGACATGCGTAGACTTGCCGAATGTCCGCAAAAAAAATTAAACATGTTTATTTTTTTGCATCCATTTCGCGGACCCCTTTGGGTCCCTCAGCGTATTGCCATGAAGAGCTGCATAAGCTGGACAAGAGCTACATAAGCTCAGCGTGGTCAGCACGCAGCATTACACAACTGTACATTGGCCCAGTGTGAAAAGGGCTTTACTGACAATTCATGACGGGGGGATAATATGGCCAAGGCATGGTGTGACGGGCACATTAAAGAGTAAACAAACACGGATGTTTTCCGTTCTTTGTGATGACACATGCAGTCAAGTGTGTGTCTGTGTTTACAGCAGGGTGTGGTGGAATCAGAAGAGATGAGTCATGAGGACATCATAGGAAGTTCAGACAGTACAGGATGCAGACGAGCATTTTTGCCCTGATATGGCATCAGGTAGACATTTAGACTTTTACTCTGGAAACAAACAGTACAGTCCTGAACACATTTCCTGTTGAACTGGCTGAATTTCATGTTTGGTTGTCTGCCACTCTGTAACTCAGCCACATGGGGTGTGCAGCCAGTACATTCTGAGTGCCGGTCCCAAGCCCGGATAAATGAGGAGGGTTGCATCAGGAAGGGCATCCGGCGTAAAACAAGCCAACCCAACTATGCAGACTCAGAATCGAATTCCCATACCGGATCGGTCGCGGCCCGGGTTAACAACGTCCGCCACCGGTGCTACTGCCCAACAGGGTGCTGGTGGAAATTGGGCTACTGCTGGGCGAAGACGACGAAGAAGAGGAGGAAAACGTTGCCACGAACAGCGGGAGAAGAAGAAAACTAGAAGGGTGGAAATGAGAGTGGGGACTTTGAATGTTGGTAGTACGACTGGTAAAGGGAGAGAGCTGGCTGATATGATGGAGAGGAGAAAGGTAGACATACTGTGTGTGCAAGAGACCAAGTGGAAGGGAAGTAAGAGCAGGAGCATCGGCGGTGGGTACAAGTTGTTGTACCATGGTGAGGACAGGAAGAGAAATGGTGTTGGGGTCATTTTAAAGGAAGAGTATGTTAAAAGTGTGTTGGAGGTTAAGCGAGTGTCTGACAGGGTGATGAGTGTGAAGTTGGAAATTGAAGGGGTGATGATGAATATCATCAGTGCATATGCCCCACAGGTAGGTTGTGAGATGAAGGAGAAAGAAGATTTCTGGAGTGTGTTAGATGAGGTGGTGGAGAGTGTGCCCAAGCATGAAAGTGCTGCCATCACCGGCGGCCCTGCTGTCTCCGTCAGGTGTTTCCTGATTTTCCCGTGGCTGTGGTGGCCCCCCCGCTGGCGTGTGAAACCCGCAGACGAAGTGATTCGTCTCCGCGGGTCCTGTGTGCCTTCCCCCGGCAGTCTGCTGTGGAGAATCCAGCTGCAGCTCCTCTCAGGATGGCGCTGTTAAATGCACGCTCCGTTGCTAACAAGACTTTCATTTTGAATGATTATATTCGCTCCAAGGACCTGGAATTTTTGTTTCTAACTGAAACCTGGCAGAGGGAAATGGAACACGCCCCCCTCATTGAACTCTGTCCCAAACATTTCCGATTCTTCAGCTCGCCGTGTTTGTGTGGACGTGGTGGCGGACTTGCTGCGGTCTGTAGGACCAGCTTTGTGTGTCGATGTGTGAGTTCAGAATCGTTTCCATCTTTTGAATCACTGATTTTAAAAGTTGGGAGAACTAATCCTTTTTATTGTGTTTTAATATATCGTCCACCTGGTCAATGCACTTCCTTCCTCAAGGAGTTTAGTGACTTTTTATCTACAACTCTCAAGCTGTCCAGACTTTTAATTGTTGGTGATTTTAATTTCCATGTTGATGATGCTTCTGAGAAATCTGCTGCTAAATTCATCAGTCTGATGGAATTTTTCAACTTGATCCAACATGTGTCTGGCCCCAGACACAGCAAAGGTCATGTTTTAGATCTTGTTTTTACTCTGGGTCTTAATATTGAGTCTATTTATTCTGAGGATATTTTTATTTCTGATCATGTTTGTATTCTTTTTAATTTGTCTCTTAATATGGATTGTCTGTCTGCTCCTCCTGTGATCTGCTCTCGCATTTTTAATCATTTTACTGCAGATGTATTTTCTGCTGCTTTTAACCTTGATGAGTTGTTTAGTTCAGATGATGTTGATATTTTAGTTAATTCTTTTAATCATCATTGTCTCTCAATTTTGGACAGAGTGGCTCCTTTTAAAACCAGACACGCCCCTCTGAATAACTCCTCCACCTGGATGAATGACAGTATTCGTAGTGTTAAGAGATCATGTCGGAAAGTGGAGCGGTTGTGGAAATCTACAAAGCTCCAGGTCCACCTCCTTCATTTAAAGGAGCTTTTAATCTCTTTTAATAATATGGTGAAAGATGCGAGGGCTGCTTATTTTTCCACTTTAATTTCTAACAGGTGAAGGTGTGCCTCAGGGTTCTGTTCTGGGACCTATATTGTTTGCTCTATGTTTGCTCCCACTTGGTCATGTCTTGAGTAGTTTTAAAGATGTCTCCTACCACTGTTATGCGGATGACATCCAGCTGTACATCTCATTCACTCCTCAAACGGTCTCTAGGGTATCTGCTCTTCAGAACTGTGTTGAGGTTATTGGTGACTGGATGGCGGCCAACTATTTGTCCTTAAATATAGCAAAGACTGAGGTCCTTGTTTGTACCCCTGACGAGTTTGTTCCCACTGTGGTTGGGAATCTTGGTTCTCTGGCCCCTTTTGTTCGCTCAGCAGTGAGGAACTTGGGTGTTACGTTCGATCACTCCTTCAATTTTGACGCGTATGTTACCCGCCTGGCACAGTCTTGTTTTTTTCCCATTTGCGCAATATTGCCCGTCTGCGCAGCATTGTGTCTCGGGCGGAGATGGAGATGATCATTCATGCATTTGTGTCATCACGTTTGGATTACTGTAACTCTCTATTTTTTAGCCTTAGCAAGTCCTCTTTGGACCGCTTACAAACGGTTCAGAATGCGGCTGCGAGGCTGCTGATGAGGTCATCAAAGAGGTCACATATAACCCCAATCCTCTCCTCCTTGCACTGGCTCCCCATCCATTTCAGACTCCAATTTAAAATTCTAGTACTGACTTTTAGAGCTCTGCATGGTCAAATGCCATCTTATATCACCGAGCTATTACATCCATATGTGACAAGTAGGTCTCTGAGGTCTTTGGACCTGGGCCTATTGGTTGTGCCTAGGACAAGACTGAAGACCAGGGGAGACTGTGCTTTCGAGGTGGTGGCACCTAAAATGTGGAATACATTGCCTTTGGACCTACGGTCTGTGGACTCTGTTGAAACATTTAAAGTGAAGCTAAAGACCCTTTTGTATAGGCTGGCTTTTACCTAGTTTTTATGGTTTTATGTTTCTGCTGTTTTTAATTTCTCTGTTCTTATGTGAAGCACTTTGTGATTTCTATCTTGAAAGGTGCTATATAAATAAACCTTACTTACTTACTTACTTACTAAAGAGTGGTGATAGGAGCAGACTTCAATGGGCATGTTGGTGAACGGAACAGAGGTGATGAGGAAGTAATGGGTAGATATGGTATCAAGGATAGGAATGGGGAAGGACAGATGGTAGTTGATTTTGCAAAAAGGATGGAAATGGCTGTGGTGAATACCTGCTTTAAGAAAAGGGAGGTGCACAGGGTAACATAAGAGTGGAGGAAGGTGCACACAGGTGGACTACATTCTTTATAGGAGATGCAAGCTAAAAGAAATCACAGACTGTAAGGTAGTAGCAGGAGAGAGTGTCACTAGACAGCATAGGATGGTTGTAGGATGACTTTAGAGGTAAAGAAGAAGAGAGTGAGAGCTCAACAAAGGATCAGATGGTGGAAGCTGAAGGAAGAAGACTGTTGTGTGGAATTTAGCGAGCAGGTGAGAAAAGCACTAGTTGGAGGGGAAGCAATTTTGGACAACTGGAAAAGTACTGCAGATGTGGTGAGGGAGACAGCTAGGGCAGTACTGGGTATGACATCTGGACAGTGGAAGGAAGACAAGGAGACTTGGTGGTGGAATGAAGAGGTCCAGGAAAGCATAAGGAGAAAGAGGTTGGCGAAAACGTTTTGGGATAGTCGGAGAGATGAAGAAAGTAGACAGGAGTACAAGGAGATGCGGCGTAAGGCGAGAAGTGGCAAAAGCAAAGGAAAAGGCATATTGTGAGCTGTACAAGAAGTTGAATAGTAAGGAAGGAGAAAAGGACTTGTACCGATTGGCCAGACAAAGGGACAGAGCTGGAAAGGATGTGCAGCAGGTTAGGGTGGTAAAAGATGCACATGGTAATGTGCTGACAAGTGAGGAGTGTGTGCTGAGAAGGTGGAGGGAATATTTTGAAGAGTTGATGAATAAAGAAAATGAGCGAGAGAAAAGGCTGGATGATGTGGTGAGAGTAAATCAAGAAGTAAAAGAGATTAGCAAGGAAGAAGTGAGGGCTGCTATGAAGAGGATGAAGAGTGGAAAGGCAGTTGGTCCAGATGAAATTCCAATGGAGGCATGGAAATGTCTAGGAGAGATGGCAGTAGAGTTTCTAACCAGATTGTTTAATAAAATCTTGGAAAGTGAGAGCATGCCTGAGGAGTGGAGATGAAGTGTGCTGGTTCCTATTTTCAAGAACAAGGGTGATGTGCAGAGCTGCAGTAACTACAGAGGCATAAAGCTGATCAACCACAGCATGAAGTTATGGGAAAGAGTAGTAGAAGCTAGGCTTAGAAAACAGGTGAAGATCTGTGAGCAGCAATATGGTTTCAAGCCGAGAAAGAGCACTACAGATGCAATGTTTGCTCTGAGAATACTGTTGGAAAAGTACAGAGAAGGACAGAAAGAGTTACATTGTGTGTTTGTGGACTTAGAAAAAGCTTATGGTAGGGTGCCAAGAGAAGAGTTGTGGCATTGTATGAGGAAGTCTGGAGTGGCAGAGAAGTATGTTAGGGTAGTGCAGGACATGTACAAGAATAGTGTGACAGTGGTGAGATGCTCAGTCGGAATGACAGACTCATTCAAGGTGGAGGTGGGATTACACCAAGGATCAGCTCTGAGTCCTTTCTTGTTTGCAGTGGTGATGGACAGGTTGACAGATGAGATCAGACAAGAGTCCCCATGGACTATGATGTTTGCAGATGACATTGTGATCTGTAGTGAGAGTAGAGAACAAGTTGAGTCTAGTCTGGAGAAGTGGAGATATGCTTTGGAGAGAAGGGGAATGAAAGTCAGTAGAAGCAAGACTGAGTACATGTGTGTGAATGAGAGGGAGCCCAGTGGAATAGTGCAGTTACAAGGAGTAGAAGTGGTGAAAGTAGATGAGTTTAAATATTTGGGGTCAACTGTTCAAAGTAATGGAGAGTGTGGTAGAGAGGTGAAGAAGAGAGTGCAGGCAGGGTGGAGTGGGTGGAGAAAGGTGGCAGGAGTGATTTGTGACCAAAGAATATCAGCAAGAGTGAAGGGGAAAGTTTACAAAACAGTAGTGAGACCAGCTATGTTGTATGGTTGAGACAGTGGCACTAACAAAAAGACAGGAGGCAGAGCTGGAGGTGGCAGAGCTGAAGATGTTGAGATTCTCTTTGGGAGTGACAAGAATGGACAAGATTAGGAATGAACATATCAGAGGGACAGCTCAGGTGGGACGATTTGGAGACAAAGTCAGAGAGGCGAGATTGAGATGGTTTGGACATGTGCAGAGGAGGGACCCATGGTATATAGGGAGAAGGATGCTGAGGATGGAGCCAGCAGGCAGGAGGAGAAGAGGGAGACCAAAGAGGAGGTTCATGGATGTGCTGAGAGACGACATGCAGGTGGTTGGTGTGACAGAGGAAGATACAGAGGACAGGGTGAGATGGAAACGATTGATCTGCTGTGGCGACCCCTAACGGGAACAGCCGAAAGACAGAGAAGAAGTTGTCTGCCACTATGTTAAACAGGCCAAACAAAACAACAAAAATGGTCAGTTTTCTTTCCCAGAAAATTACATTGAGTATTGAGTATTACTGTGGATCAATCAACTTCAAGATCAGTTGTATCTCAGCATTTTTTAACCACTGACAGATGGAGATATTTCATCCTGTGCCAAGGCGCTAAGAACTTTTCGTCTCATCTTTCTTATCGATTTAGCTGATAATATTTTCAGCCATACTGAAATCTGGCATTGTTGCTCCTGTGACTGCAATTAATAGCATTTTGAACCAAAATGTGAAAATCAACATGGAATATTAATCATGTTGATGGATTCAAGTTATTCTTACAGTTAAAGAAAGAACAACAATGTGATCACATAAACACAGTTGAATATTCTGATAGGTAATCTATCTGATGAATCAATGTTTCTATGACAAAAAATGAGAGGAAAAAAAAAATAGCTGCCCGCCAGCTGGAAACTGCGTTGTGAGGCTGAGCTGCTCCTCGCTTTGGAATGTTCCTGCCATGTTTGTGTTTTTAAAAGACCACTACAGCTGGCATGCATTGGAGAGGCATAAAGCTGAGCTAAAATAACCTATTGTGAAGTGTGGATGTGATGTTTACACAGCACCCGCTCCTCTTTTTCAGACCTTCTCCTCCTGCTCCTCTGGAATTTGTCTCCTTTGATCTCTCACTCAAAGGTAGTGGAGGCTTGATAGATGCACACGTGTGAGAGCAGCTTAAGACAAATGTGATAAACTGAGAAGTGATGACAGGCGCGAGGCCTCTGAAGCAGAGAAAGAGATGAACCACATGTTGTCCAGCAGCGATAATCAAGTTAATTAGCTTCAACTGATCACTTACACTGTAGCTGTCAAAGCTGATGGCCTGACTTTAACCTCATGGCACTCAACGCACCATCGTTAGCATTAAATACAGAGTGCAAAAGAAAATCATTCAAGTTCTTGTTTCCATGTGATGTTACAAATGGATAATGAAAGACTTTTGTAAACCGAGCACCTTTTTTTTCTTTTGTTTTTTTTGCTCATGCGCTGGAAGATGGCTGCCTCTCCAGTTTTACCTCCTCTATTTTTCAAGCTCTTTTTCCCTATCCTTTTTACCTTTCTGCTCTTCTCACAAAGACATTGTGTGCTTTATATATGCGGTCATTTAACATCTGCAGGAAACTCCTGTGGATGTTCTACCAGTCCCTTGTAGCCAGCATCCTCTTTTACACCGTGGTGTGCTTGGGGGGCATATTCAAGAAGGACACATCCAGACTGGACAAACTGATTAGGCGGACTGGCTCTGTGGTTTGCATGGAGCTGGACTCTCTGGTGACTGTGGCAGAGGAGAGAACACTGGACAAACTGCTGGACATTATGGACGATGCCAGTCACCCTCTGCACACCGTCATCAGCAACCAGAGGAGCCTCTTCAGCCACAGACTGCTCCGTCCCAAGTGCAGGACCAACAGACTGAACAACTCCTTTGTTCTTCAGGCCATCAAATCCTCATCCAGGGGGAGGAGGAGTAATAGGAAGACAGAGGACGGGAAGGAGAGTAACAGTAGTAGCCAGTAAGGCCGTAGCAAGCAGTATTTATATTAGTGTATTTATATTTATATTTGCAAATTGTGTTTTATTTTCACTTTTCAAGTTCAAGTTTTTTTATTTTAAGTTTTAAGGCACATATAGTCTCATTTGCATACCCTCAGACACTTATTTTTTGCAGATTAAAAAAACAAACATATACATTTATCACCATTTGTCACACCGGTACATGTACTGTGCCTCCTCAACCCGAAAAGGAGTGGGAAGAAGTATAACTTAGAAACTCCCACACCTAAATAAAATTAGCAAAATATAAAACTCATGGTAGAGCAATGAACTACAACAATCACCCATCACCCAACACCCATCATCCATCACAGCCATCAATTCTTTCTGATTACTTTCATATTCGGATCTTCTTTGTGATGTACACATTCAATTCTCAATAGCAGTATACTCATCAACTCCATATTCAATTATTCAAACCCATTACAAGTGCTCATCAATATACATACCCATACACGCACATTCACCTATACGTGTACACCTATATACAAATACATGAAAACCCATACACAATTACACACATACATCTATGCATGCATACATATTGTCCTTTTCATTTATACTTTTCTATATTCGAATGTACAGTTAGGTACTAACAATTGTATCAATGGCTTTCCATTTTTTTCCAATTCATTTAAAGTTTATTAACACATTTTTTACATTCTAAGCAATTACAAATAGTCTTACACCCTGATCATTACTATCATAATGACGTACACCTGGTACTACTGTTCAATGTCTATATAATAATCTACACTTCTAACTGACTCTATATAAGCATTTTTACTCGTTTGTGTACTGTGATAACATAATTTCTTTATATTCCTTTTTGAACTTATAAATGTTTCCACACACTTTAATGTGGTTGTCCAAATGATTCCATAACTTGATTCCACATACCGACAGGCACCAACTTTTCTGAATAGTTCTTACATAATGTACTATAAAGTTACCACATCCCCTCAATCCATACTGTCCTTCTTTCTTACAGAACAGTTTTTGAATATTACATGGCAATTCATTTTTATTAACTTTATACATTAGTAATGCAGTATGAAATTTTACCAAATCAGTAATTTTTTAATAATTTGGACCTGATAAACAATTAATTTGTATGGTCTAGATATCCTACTTTGTGGAAAATTCTAACTGCACGCTTTTAAAATATAACGAGGGGATGTTACCCCATACTTCTATACAGTAAGTTAAATATGGCAAAATCAATGTACAATATAGCACACAAAGAGCATCATGCTCTAACAAATATTTAACTTCATTAATAACTGCGAGACTTTTGGAAACTTTACTTTGTATATATCTAATATGATTTTTCCAGCTTATTTTTTCATCTATTATTACACCAAGAAATTTATATTCTGATACTTTTTCAATTTGAACACCATTTATACCTATCTTTAACTCAGAATTCTTTTGAAGCACACAGACTTTTGATACTCTGTGTGCTTCTTACTCTGTGTGCTGCTATACAATGCTGCTGGATCCTCAATTTCCCCGAGGGAGTCTTCTCAAGGGATCAATAAAGTTCTAACTAATCTAATCTAATCTAATCTAGTTTAAGTTCTACTACACAAGTCCTATAAACTTTTAATTACATTTTACATCAATCACAGGAAGTTGTTGGTGTGCAGACGAGGCACTCTGAAGAACAGCGTGATGGAACAGCCATTCGTAGGTCCTTATGTTTTGTCATAAATGGCGGTTATGTGACCACCGATGCATGTGTTTTTACCAGCAGGACATCGGTAGCTACGTTTACACTACATGGGGCCAAATAACCAGTTAATAATCAGAATGACTGAGAATCTGAACTTAAAGATCTCATGAATGTTATGTGTCGGACGCAGCCCGGAGAACCGACCAGCGTTTGAAGGACCCAGTATAAAATAAGCAGAGCACGGTACAAAGGATAACAAAGTTTAATGAACATAACAGTGCTGTGAAAAAATACAAACAAATAAGTGCGCGGTCTGGCGTGGCGGATTTGCGGTGTGCTCCCAGCAGCACAAAACGGTCCGGAGCCAGAACCAGTTCGGACCCAAGGACCCCGCCGACACCCCCCAGGTGGCCGCGACAAACCGAGTCTGTGAAAGAAGGAATCCTTATGTGAGTCCACACTCAACACACAGAGAGACCACTCAAAGGTGTACAAACAGCAAACACTTCCCGGCTTAATTGCAAATCAGCTTCCCACCCTGCAGGCATAGAACACCCTGTTCACAAAACTCCACTGCAGTGGAAGCTGATTTAAACGACCAACATACAGCTCAATATAATAAAGGTGTGAGGGACACCACATTTACTGACTGTATAAATGTTAGTCACAAAATCTAACGTACCTCAGGAAGTGTGCTGACGAGCGTGAGACCTCACCCCCTCCTCTTTCACAGACCATGCATCAGACCTGGACGTTCTCTGCATCCACTGATGATGAGATGGCTCTTGAGACGACAATCTCACCCGTCTGGTCACAAGGTCGAGTCTCTGGCAAATACACACTGTGTACTCCAGTCTTAAATGCCACCATGTTCCAATCCATGTAGATGCACCACAGCTGTGAGTCCTGACGAGCCGCAGGTGATCAGCCTCAGGTGATCAGGGTGAGGTCCTGATAAACTCAGCTACACAGCCACTCAGTCCCAAATGCAAGCCACCTGGAAGGAAAAACAAAAGACAGAAACAAAAAGGCAGCCAGGCCCCCCCAGCCATACAACAATGAAAGGACTTTCTTAAAAAGATCATGTAACATTTCAGCTGGATTTTGTCAGAAGGCACATGGGAGACTTGTGCTTTGATTTGATCAGTTTTGTTGTATGGAAATCCTCCTCTCTTCCACTTCACATAAGTTACATGATGCCCAGTTCAACAGGTCACAGCCACAGAAGCCCATAACTTCTTCAGAGTGGTCAGGGGCATCTTACTGGCTTCCCTCAGCCATTGAGGCCTGCCTCCTCCAGACAGAGTCACCATACAGTCACACACTGTATTTCATAATGATGATCCAAATAAAGTCCAAGACATAATCAGTGAGTTTTGACAAGAAAACTGGTTGTAAAGGTGGCGATTTACTGTAAATTCAAGTGTACCAACAGCAGAGCGGTGGCTGCTGGTCTGTCAAAGAGGGGAAGCTCATTATCGGCTTACATCATAAAATTTGTCAATTTATTTACATGTAAATTCAAATATGTAAAATAGCCATAACAGTCCCAAGTTGCATAAGCATTTCACAATTTTTATCTCTATTACTGTGTATACAGTATTTTATGATGGCACAATTACGAAGTGGTTAGTGCACTTGGCTTCAGTGCGGAAGGTTCCTGGTTCAAACCCTACCCCTGCCACATTTCTCCATGTAATGTGGAGTTGCGACAGGAAGGGCATCCGGCATAAAACTTGTGCCAGAATCAACATGCAGGTTCACGTGGTGACCCCGAGTGAAAACAAAGGAGCAGCCAAAGGGCCTTACTTTTACAAGAATATTACTAATGTTTTTAAACAAAAATATCAAAGATTTCAAGAAGCACATAGAACCTTTATTATTACACATACATAACAGAGCCTGACTGTTTGATGACATTGTTTCATGCAAATATTATTTTAAAGATTGGCCAGCAGATGTCGCCATATGTAATTGTATCAAAAGCTTCAAAACACTAAACCATTACTTCATATTGATTCAGTGGTTCAAAATGCTTCAGTTTCTCCGTTACTAATTTTTATGGAATAAAATCCATCAGCAACCACTAATTATTACCAAATATGCCTGGATAGACTTATAATCACAAATACTTTGATGTTGTGTTGCGAACTAGGATGTTAATTAACGTGTGATGACTTTTAAACACTGAAGAACGAAGCACAGAGTAACTCATCGACATGTTCTCACATCACATCATCTAATCCAGTGTGCTTCTCTGTGCGCCTTTAAAAGAGACTGATTTATAGCGCACGCAAAGTACTTTGGCATAAATTAAAAAATGCATAAATATGCAAAAATATGCAAACTAATTCTCACATTCCCATAGCTGTCAATCAAAATGAGATTCAGCTTTTCGACTGATCATCCAATTATTGTCCAGAACTCCAGCATCCAGGCCCGCCCACAGCTCCATTCACCCCCAGAGAAGCTCAGCATCCAGGGGCGGGACAAAATCGTGGCTTTATCCAATGACTGTCACATATTCTAGCAATGAAATAAACCTTTCCAGGCAGTCCCATTGAAGTGAAAGGATGCTTGGCTTCTACAGGAAAATGCACTGACCACAGACTGAATAACAAAACAGAGTCAATCGATTTGTGATAAGTAGCTGATTCTGAACAAACTCGTCTTCAAGATGAACGTGTTCTAATGCATTTGTAGTCAATGAAATGATAAACTGTATATATTTGACCATTTCATTTTTTGACATTTTAGGGTAAGCTGAGCTTCCCCGCAGTCTTAGAGAAACCGCCTCTGCAACAGCTGTTCCATGCATGTTATGTGTGCATTTCATTTTCATAGCCTAGACATGTACTGTGTAAAATGCAGTGAGTGAATGAATGGATAATGTAAATGAATGAGTCCCTTCCAGGCTGTTAACACAATAACCCAAAATAAAAAAATATCTGCTTTTATAACAAGGACATGATTAAAATCTGGTGAACTTTGATGCACCAGATCCATTTTTTAAAAAAAGAATAAATAAATAAAATCCAAAAGTTTTTTTTTTTTTTTTTTTTTGCTTCTGTAAAACCAGATCAATGTGCCTGCCACCTACTGCGTGCTGAGTGAAAGCTGGCTGTATGATGGACTGGGAGCGCATGTGGTTTTCAGTGAGAGAAGTTTACCAAATCAGAGAAGTAATCTGTCCTGAGTTTCACAGAGGTTCCACTCAAACATTCATACCTCCCAACAAACCCGCTGAAAGGATTTTGCATAAATTTAGTACAGGAAAAAATAAACAAATAAATCAATAAAACCAAGGCAGATGGTTGAGCACGGTGCAGAGTAAACAGGGTCTCTGTCAGTAATGTACTAAAATCAGACAAATAAATGACTGAAATGATTTTCTGATTGTTTTCTAGAGGTTAAAAGCTAAGACAGGATGTGTGACTGCAGCTGAAGCAGAAGCTTATTAAAGTTACACATAGCTTGAAATGCGCTTGTTTTGCAGTTTCTTTTATTTCCAAATCCTGGCCCACCAAGGCCAGCGCTGGTTGTTAAGTATTCACAAATCAATATGTGACACATTAAGAAGATAAAGCCTGCCCCTTGTTGCTGAATAAAGTGGATTAAGGTGTCACCATAACTATCTAGGTTTACATCAGCACGTCATCTCTCACAGTTACTAAAGGCTGCGCGACACCTCCAGGTGCTTCTCATCAGAGAACATCCCAATCAGCTCTTATCAGCATAAAAATAAATAAATAAATTCACACTGAAATCAGAGATGTGTTCAAAGTTCACATGCTCTTCTCTCTATATTACGGTAACTTCCTCAATAAACAACGTTTTATCTGCATCTGCTTTTGCGCCGTGTTCGTGAATCAGAGCAGCAGCGCCTCCTCTGTCCGTGGCCTATCATGCTGTGATAAGGGAACTGCTAAATACTGGATGTCTTTATATGCCGTCTGCACATGTTGATTATTTACAGGCTTTGGGGTTTCCTGCTGCTAAAGCCAGCTCTGGGTGTCTTACAAATCCCAGCTCAGAGCGCTGCCACACAGTCCAGTCTGCCTGCTGCCAAATCCCTCTGTGCACCTTTAACAGCTATGAGGAAAGCTGGACATAGTGTACGTCAGATCTGTGTCTCCTCTCTGTCAGTGTCACACTAACAACCACATGCATCAAAAACCCATCGCACCACCGCAAAAGCCATGAACGCTACAGACAATAGTCACGATGCATTTTCGAAACAGAAAAACAGCCGGTGTTTCATAAAAAAAATTCTGAGAAATTAAGAGACTGTTGGTAAATGTGGCAGGAAAAGGATCATAACTGAATGCCAGAGTAAAAAGGAGCAGGTGGATATCGTCTGCTCAGGCTGGTCAGAGTGCTGAAGCTCTACAAATGTCCAACAACGTCCATCACAGCAGGGAACGACCCTGAACATGAAAAGGGTTCGAGCAGGTTCCTCCTAAGAAGATGTGCAAGCAGGTGTAACCAAATCAGGGAGCTCACTGAGAATAAATAAACAAATGAAAAAGAATGAGGTGCATTTTTGATAATTGCTATTTTGATAATTAATTGTTTTGGGTCATAAAACAATTTTAGTTCTCTGATCGGTACATAATAAATGTGAATAATTTGTGCTTTATTTTAGGAACTGCTTTACTTCCATCTGGCAGTAAAGTCAATATCTCTGGGCTATGGGCAAAATAAAACATTTGAAGGAGTCATCTTTGTCTCTGGATGACACTGATCAAGATTATTATTATTATTATTACTGACATTATATGGACTGAACTAATCAAAAAAAAAAAAAGGATCAATTTCTTTTTGATTTTGAAAAATGTTTAGCTGCAGCACTACTCAGCAGCCACACTTCAGTGGCCTTCATCAGACAGGAGAGTGCGGCACAGACGACCAGCACCATCACGGCTAATAAGTTAGCTCTTCATGTAGTCCAGCTCCATGAGCCCTCTGGCTCGCCTCCGCGGGCTTTGGACTCCTGCAGCTTAAATGTCAAGGTTAGCTGCCTGACTTTCAGGCTGATCGCACGTCTCAACTCACCTGACAATCATCACTTCTGGTGTTTTCCTTTCAAAGACGAGGCCCTCTGCTCCTCAGGGGAAGACGCCCAGCCAGGAGTCCACGGCGGACTCTCATTCACGTCTCACCACATTATCAGCACACGTGGCTAGCAGAAGAGCTGTACTGATACCGTACGCTCAAGGTTTTGCACAATAGATGATTACCAAGATTGTAACAAATAAAATTCAATCACAATTAGTTTGTATTCATCCTGAGGTGTACAATATGTGAATGTTTGTTTATAAAATGGCAAGTTTTTTGTTTTTGTTTTTTAACCAAATCTGTCATGATCATGATCTGTCAATTCTGCTGGTGCTTTTATTCATAAAGAAAAAAAAAACCTTCAGTGAAAACAAATTGGTCATTTTGAGCGTTAACTGATAAGGTTTGAGTCTTAATTGATGAGATTTGTTCTATATTGCGAATCACTTTTAGCAGAAAGATGCAGCACGACTCACCCGCCACAGCGAGCTGGGAAAGGCAACTAATGTATGACACAGAACTTTTCATTTAGTTTAAATGTGCGTCATTTCCAAGGAGAGGAAGACATCTAAACACAGAAGAAGATGAGGACGGGACAATCACTATATTAATTGTCATTTTCCCCACTTTTTCCCCCCCCTCAGTCATACAGGCATTTAAATCTGCATTGCAAAGCAGGAGAAGTCTGGTCTCCCAAGTATATAATTAATGCCATTTCCAAAAAGCCACTCCACATGGAAAACAGGCCTGGTGCTCAAACCTTGCACATTACAGGGTCCTCGCAACAACACTCTGCTGTCTGTGTTTAGATTTCCAAACTAATTCATGTAGAATACATAAATAAATCAGTGTTTTATCTCCACTTCAAACCATTACAATTCCCTTCCTTTGCTGCACTTTTGAACTAATCTATTAATATTTATGACAACACTAAGCATTTGAAATATCCACGTTTAAACAATAAGGCAGCACGCGCACTTACATAACACAAAATCTGACTTCAATAAAAAGGCCTTTTGTTGGTGGAACGCAGCTCGTCTGTATTTCCTCAAACTCCTGCTCTTCTCCTAACAGGTTACACGGCGGCCTGACAAATGTGTGGAGAAGTAAAAATGACTTCACGAAAAAACAAGATGAAAGCAAAGTTATTACGTGTGAGTGGAAAAGAGGGCTGATGATGAAGGGAGGGGAGTGAAAGGACAGAAGAGGGGAGAAAGATGAAGACAGGTAAGCAAAGACAGTGAGATGAGAAAGATGAAAAAGAGGAGGAGAATGTAACAGGGAGGAGGCGGGGCAGAGGGCAAGCTGGTTGAGGTGCTCGGAGCCTGGTACCGAGGGGTCACCCCCTCCCACCCCCAAACGCGCTGAGGTCAGCTCAGTTATGCCGACCTGACAGCTTCCGTTTGCTGTGTACACACGCACAACACACCCATATACCACACCCATACACTACACACGCACACAAACTGCTCAACATACACGCACACAAACTGTGCTCAACACACACGCACACACTGTGCTCCACACACACGCACACAAACTGTGCTCAACACACGCATAAAACACACCCATACACCACACGCAGAGAACACACGTGCACAATACACGCACACAACACACCCATACACCTTACGCGCACAACACATGCACACAAACTGTGCTGAACACATGCACGCATCACACACACAACGTCTGGTCGATATAAGGTGGGATTTCTCTTGAGTAAAATATCTATTTCCCAGCGTGTTTTTCTAATTGTTTATAATTAATTTGTCTTCAATTGCTGAAGAACCCTTTCAGGTTGCAGTAACGGGGTTTCCATTATTGACAAAAGTTTAGCATTAACTTCAAAATGTCAACAAAGCAGAAAAGCAAAATTACAGCATTTCCGTGAACTGATGAAATGTGATTGCTGCATTAGGGGCTGTCACATCTCACAAACTGTCATTCCAGCCAGACTCTCGTGAGAACTCTAATTCCAGTAGTCATGGTGACGGAAGTCCCACTAAATACTCTGCTTTTAGTACAATATTGACATAATGTCGTCTTTTTGTTTATAGGGTAACATATGTCATGTCATGGCATCCAATGGTCGTTGACATTGTCTGACGTTTACTTTGGAGATCAAACATTCAGCACAGCCAAAACTATTACACTGATTAATCCTATTAGCTCAACCAATAATTTGCACGTTTGACCAAAAC
This sequence comes from Thalassophryne amazonica, assembly GCF_902500255.1. Taxonomy (NCBI): domain Eukaryota; kingdom Metazoa; phylum Chordata; class Actinopteri; order Batrachoidiformes; family Batrachoididae; genus Thalassophryne; species Thalassophryne amazonica. The sequence continues at coordinate 133,990,490 of NC_047105.1, forward strand.
TGGAGCAACTTTAACTTTCGACCTCCGTACAAACTGAAATTGACCTTTGCCACTATTTTTGCTGATTTTACTCCATAACTCCATAACATTCAGTCACAGATAGTCCAAACTATACCTTTTTGGAATCTTTGTGCTCAGACAAATAATGTGGTATAGCTTTCAATATAATTGGAGCATCTTTTAATTTTGACCCATGTGTAATTCTTCAATTGACTCCTACCTGGCTGTCTATTGAAAATTCAAATGGACAATCGTTTTTGTTTTTTTTTTTCTTTTTTCAAAAGAGTAATGTCTAAGGAGTATTTCTCCCAAATTTGTTGCCTCTATCACCATTTGCAGGATTGTTTCACTTAGCTGCTGCACTATAAGCAGTATTCAGCTTATAGACTCTCTCAAATGTTAGAAAACTGTCAATCTGAAAAATCCCTTATAAACATGTCATATAGGCATATCAGCTGTTTATTGCTGCTTAATGGATGTGAAATGTCTGATATATATATATATACACACACACACGAGGTCTATTAGAAAAGTATCCGACCTTATTATTTTTTTCAAAAACCATATAGATTTGAATCACGTGTGATTGCGTCAGACAAGCTTGAACCCTCATGCACATGCGTGAGTTTTTCCACGCCTGTCGGTTGCGTCATTCGCCTGTGAGCAGGCTTTGAGTGAGGAGTGGTCCACCCCCTCGGCGGATTTTCATTGTCAGGAAATGGCGGAATGATTTGGGCTTTTTTTCCATCAGAATTTTTTCAGAAACTGTTAGAGACTAACATCTGGAAACCATTCGAAAAATTCATCTGGCTTTCGGTGAAAATTTTACGGGCTTCACAGAGAATAAGGACTGTTACTACAGCTTTAAGGACTGCTTTAAGGACGCTCGGCGCGCCGCGCTCCATGCCGCCATCGAGAGCCACAAACCACCGGATCATTTCTAAACGGATGGCTCTGTGGAGCCGGACCATCATGTGCACTTTCTCTGGTTATCACAAGAGCTGGACATCAACCATTTTCCGGCAGATTTCACTTTTAACAAGAGATTTTGTCATGGAAAGCCGAGCGGAGGCTTCGCGCGTCACAACCGATTTGCTGATGGAGCGAGACAAAGGAACACCTCCGTTTTGGTCTCACAGGACGGCTTTGAGATGGCGTTCAGACAGCTGTCGGTGGTTTTTCCATCGAGTGATTATCCGAGAAATTGTGGATGTGCCTGGACATGCCAGAACATGTCCCGTGAGGTTTCATCACGGCGTTGCTTTACGCCATGCGGCACCGCCGCGACGCACGGAATTCCTCCGCACGTCTGTCTCAATGTGCCGAAAAAGTGCTGATGTCCACATCTTTTCACAATTCCTGTGCTAGTCAGACGACGTCCCGGATAAAACACAGCGTCCAGTTTGGAAATGAACGGCACATTCCACTGTTACAGGATTTTCTGTCATGGAAAAAGGAGCGGAGGCTTCGCGCGTCGCGGCGGTGCCGCATGGCGCACAGCAACGCCGTGATGAAGCCTCACGGGACATGTTCTGGCATGTCCAGGCACATCCACAATTTCTCGGATAATCACTCGATGGAAAAACCACCAAGAGCTGTCTGAACGCCATCTCAAAGCTGTCCTGTGAGACCAAAACGGAGTTGTTCCTTTGTCTCGCTCCATCAGCAAATCGGTCGTGATGCGCGAAGCCTCCGCTCGGCTTTCCATGACAAAATCTCTTGTTAAAAGTGAAATCTGACGGAAAATGGTTGATGTCCAGCTCTTGTGATAACCAGAGAAAGTGCACACGACGGTCCGGCTCCACAGAGCCATCCGTTTAGAAATGATCCAGTGGTTTGTGGCTCTCGATGGCGGCACAGAGCGCGGCGTGCCGAGCGTCCTTAAAGCTGTAGTAACAGTCCTTATTCTCTGTGAAGCCCGTAAAATTTTCACCGAAAGCCAGATAAATTTTTCGAATGGTTTCCAGCTGCCAGTCTTTAACAGTTTCTGAAAAAATTCTGATGGAAAAAAAGCCCAAATCATTCCGCCATTTCCTGACAATGGAAATCCGCCGAGGGGGCTGGACCACTTCTCACTCAAAGCCTGCTCACAGGCGAATGACGCAACCGACAGGCGTGGAAAAACTCACGCATGCGGACGAGGGTTCAAGCTTGTCTGAGGCAATCACACGTGATTCAAATCCATATGGTTTTTGAAAAAAATAATGTCGGATACTTTTCTAATAGACCTCATATATATATAAAAGATTTTTTTCACAGTTATATACAACAGTTATAAGTGTTTAGTTTTTTTAACAGTCTGCGTTTATGGCTCGTGTCTGCAGGTGCACTAAACCTTTTCACGGCTGCTGCTTTTACCGTGACTGCATCAAAATGAACAGTTTTCACTTAAAAATGAGTCATCATAACACGACATCACACTTATGCAAACTTCGGAATTAATCTGTGCCTCAGTTCTTAACATTAGCAGCTACATTCCATTGAAGCACACGCTGGGATGCTTCTAATAGCTACGTCACTTGATGGAAACACACGAGTACTCATGAGTACTTTGTTTTCCAAAGTCTCCATCACTGTTTGCTGCAAATGCCATACACTTTGAAACTGGTCATGGAAGTGCACAAAGTAATCCAGGTGGATCATCGGATGGTCACTAACAGCCTAAATCCTTATGATTTTGGTGCAACATGTCCTTTAAGGATAATAGTCATAATTGTGACATAAATCATTTTTTTTCCAACACCCCTAGGAACCAACTCAGCTCGTGACTAGCAACCACTCATCTATCCCCACTTCCCAATTTACTCAAGTTTGACAGTTTCATATCGTACAAAAATTTTTGATGTCTGAGTGCAGAAGTCATTGAAAGTCTGGATGTCAGTCTTGTCCAAGCCCAATTGCAAACTCAGATATTACGACTCTGCGCTCAAAAGCTTCTCAGGTGCTGCAATCAGAGTATCCACTGATTCCACAAAGATCATAGCATCCTCCATCAATTCCAGGTCGGGAATCCTTCCTCACTGACAAAGGTACCTCAGCTGCCGGATGTCTACAACCCTACCAATCACCCCAGCCATGCAAGCACTGAACGGAGTACAAGAATTAAACTGGGACAAAGTCAGAAAATCTGTTCCCACTCCACACAGCACCCTCAGTACCTGACTGTGTATAAGCTCCATATGATGTTTAGCAGCTTACTGGGGATCCTGCCAATTCTCAGGACCTCCCACAAAGCAGCACAATCAACCCAATCAAATGATTTGCTAAAACATGGGGACAAAGAAGTACGGCCGATAGTTAGGCATGCATTTAATGAGTACTTGCAGGGGGAGGAAGCATGTGCATATGTTTTGTGGACTTGGAAGAGACATATTCCATCAGGGTCTCCTGTGGTGGGTGCTGCAGCAATATGGGGTACTGGATTTGCTGCAAGCTGCGAAGTGCGATCCAGTCTCTATATGACCAAAGAAGGAGCTGTGTCTGCATTCTTGGCATTACATCAGACCTGTTTCTGGTGGGTGCTAGACTCCGCCAAGGCTGCCCTTTGTCACCAATCCTGTTTGTGATGGTCATGGACGGGATTTCAAGGCGCAGTCAGAGACTGGAGGGTGTCCAGTTTCGTGGCCTCAGAGTTGCATTTCTGCTTTTTGCAGATGATGCAGTTCTGTTGGCATCATCAGGCAGTGACCACCGAAGTACACTGAGCAAGTTTGAGGTCGAGTGTGAGGCAACTGGGATGAGAATAAGCACCTGCAAATCTGAGACTTTGGTCCTTGGTAGACTGTTCCTTCTGGGTCAGGGGAGAGTTACTGCCCCAAGTGGAAGAGTGTAAGTATTTCAGGGTTTTGTTCAGTTTGAAGTAAATTTGTCCCAAAGATAGATTTTCATCCATTTCTGTGAAATAAATTGAATCATGTCAACTGACAACAAATTCACAGATAATATTGCTGCCTGTGCCATCAATAATACACTATAGTAAAAGTAAAGACTCAGGGTGCTTTTCGTATAAACAATGATTAAAACAAAGGAACCCACCATTTTGGTCCTTCTCCTCTAACCAGGCCTGATGAAATTTGTCTTTGATGGAACTGTCACACTTTAAATCGTTTTCCCTCTGCAGAACAACATTTGCTTGGTAGTTTCAACACAATGTGGTTGTTTTCAGTATGCCAAAGACTTTGTTGTAACATTTGTAAGGGCATCTCTCAATGGTTGCTGCCTGTATGATCTGGTGCTCTCAATAAATTGCACATTTCATTTGTTTTTCAGTCTCTGATGTTTGAGATGAAGATGTGAAAATGTGAGACTTTACATCCACTAGAAGGACGTTGCCTGTGGGGATCCACGGCTCTAGATTAGGTAGTGTTTATAAAATAGGTAGCTGACATTTTTCAAGGGCGGTAATAAATTGTGCAAAGTTTCTATAACAAGCTGGAATGGTGTGTGATTCCAGAATGTTTTTAGAACCTTAAAACTCAACAGTTTTTAGAAGAACTCAATTATTTTATTTCCTGTTAATTACGTAATTTTTTAAATGTCATTTTACTGTTTTAATGTATTTATAAATTGTTTAGGTGCTTGTCATCATATACACACTAATATTATTATTTATTATTATTGTATTTTTAATTTTATTTTGTCATTTGATTTTTAAAAGGACCACATTGCAAATAAGTGTTTTCACTTTCTTGTGTCATCCATGTATTTTGAGTGCACATGGTTTCAGTGTGGAAGGTTCAAATCCCACCCCTGTCACATTTCTCCATGTAATGTGGAGTTGCATCAGGAAGGGCATCTGGTGTAAAACTTGTGCCAATTCAACAGGCACATCCACCTTGACTCTGCTGTGGCCACCCTGAGTGCAAACAAGGGAGCCGCTGAAGTGACTTACTTTACAATTATATATGTTGGGAAGGTGTCGTAGCACGGACCCACAACAGGGGGCGCAAAGGAACGGACAATGAATAAGCCAATAAGTAACAATTTAATGTTGTGACAACACACAACTAAACACACAAGATATGTATAGTCAATTAACACCAGGTGATGTGTGGGCAGGCTCGAAGATAGAAGACCCCCGACGAGAGATGAGCCGCGTCCCACACGGCTTCCACCACCAACGGCCTGAAGAACACCGGAGCCGCCAAGTCCGGAGTCCCCAGGTGGCCTCTGTCTTCGGCTGTCGACCCTGGTACTGCTGGCAGAAAACAAAGACAGGATGGATGAGTGTGAATTCGCACACTCAGTAATCCACAGTCTGCACTCAGTTAGGAGGGAGCACCTCCACCTCCAATCACACACTCGTGCAGCTCCTGTTTAACCACTTATCTGGTTTGGGGTGTGAGGCGAAGCCGTCGCTGATCACACCAAACGCCAATCCCACAGATAAGCACCACAGGAAAACGGCTGCAAAAGAAGTTCAGATTATTACTCAACGTGTCGAGTCAGCAGAGAAAATTACCTCTTCGGTAGTTGATTTCTCGGCAAGGAGGTGGAGTTGCAGTCCGGCCTTTATGGTGATGGTGATGATGATGAATGAGTGACAGCTGGTGCTGAGGATGAGTGACAGTTGTCACTTCTTCTGGGTCTGGCGCCCTCTCATGCTTGGAGCCCGCACTCCAAGCAGGGCGCCCTCTGGTGGTGGTGGGCCAGCAGTACCTCCTCTTCAGCGGCCCACATAACAATATAATGTACTTACATTGAACTTACTAAATATAATCATGCACACACAGTTTCAATATATAGATAAATTACTGCCCCCTGCTGGATTGGTGTCTGTGTCCAGAATGTAACTATCAATGTCCATTGTTCTGTGTTGTTAGCTAATATACGTAGCTTCTCTAAAAATATTAGTCTTATCAATGTTCGGTTTTAGCGCCGTTCATCTTTGGCCCATAATATATAAACATACCAAACAGCAAATGATCAAAATTGCATGCATACACACAGAGCTTTTTATCTTTTCTGCATTCTGCTGTAAGCAGGTGCTTTGACAAACAGAGACGGTGGCAGAAGATATTAAGAGCACTACACTTTTCACTTATGTACCAAAAGCATGGCACTTAAGTCACTCATGATAACAGCAACATGACACTTAACTAAACTGACTAAACCTATTGAACTACAAAAACACAAATTAAAAACACTAACAACACTGTTCAACTAAAATGAACCACAATAACAACATTTAAAACCCAGAAGTCCCATGGTGAATTGCAGCACAATACCCATTGTTGACTGGTAGCTAAAATCACTAATTTCTCAAAAATATTTGTACTATCAACTTTCCATTTTCACAGCATTCATCCTTGATCCAAAATACATAAACATACCAAACGGCAAATGCCGGCTCTCCCTGGTTTTTGTATGATCTTAGCCATGCGTGCGCGCTCACATACACACACACGCACACACACACACACACACACACACACACACACCTACACAGAGGTCACCTGGCTATCATAATATACATGGCATCTCATCGGACATGTTTCCAATCAATTTTAAACAATACATCGTCCGGGCAAATACGTATTTGAACTGTTTCAGAAAACTAGAAAAAAAAAAAAAAAAAACTAAAAGTTTTGCCATGAAAGGAATTCCAGAAGACTCACATCACTGAATAAATGGATCCCTCATCACTTTGGGAGTATTTCTCTTCATTTTCCAGAGATGTAACACAAGAGTTTATGCAGTGAGCACATGAACATGCACAATGCTGTCTGTCGATGCAAACAGCTTCTCAGGTTGATTCAATAACTGAGCACATCTCAGTGAAAGCATTTCCGTCCCCTGCCATTATTAAATGAACACTGTGTTTATTACAGCTTTAGTGCGGTGTAAACTCATAAACACCCTCCCAGAGTACAAGAGGAGCTGTCAACTAAATATTGTTTCTCTCATGAGTTGCTCTTCCACCTCAATTACGCCTTTCAACTTCACAGGCTCAGTATGATAAAGTGGCAGTAAAAATCATTCCCATTAATACACCATTGTGCATCTGCTGCTAAAGGTAATTAAAGAAGTAAATGACTCATAAGAATAGACATATTAGCCGCAAAATGAAAGGCAACTGGGCTGCCTCATGAAAATATGTACCATTAAGATACTGCATTTTCATATGGGGTAATCAGCTCCACTAGCCTGATGCTGATTTAATCCACTCCAGTGGAAAGTCTATCAGCTCACAGCCGCGTGTCGCTGTCGCTCTCTTCTGTCTGCACGCCAGGTTCCAACAGCCTGCCAGTGACTCCACTAAAGGAAGGAGGTCACACACAGGCAAACCAGATGAAGCCTAGGTGTCATTTAAAAGCCATGCAGATGGAGCAAAAGTATTATGAGAAGAATAAAAGAAGTGTTAAAAAAAATGTGGGAACACTGCAGCGGGCAGATCTCAGCAGCCTCTCTCTCCCTGACCTCAGCTTTGTATGCAGAGCGCATGATGCCTCAGGATGCCCACCACTGAATACAGTGATAATATCCGTCAAGTTGATAAAGCAGGAGGAAAAGAGCAGCGGCATGCCAACTGCGCAGGGTACTTAAAGTTACGGTTGGAAAACACGACTCCTCCTGATTGCATCTTTGTTGGAAGTGTTGCATCACTTTGTAGTGGGGAGTGTTGTGCTTGGGAAAAAGGGTGCTTCCAAAACCCAGTGTGAGACCTAGAATACTGTGAGCCCACTTTATCATGTGTGAATGATATTGTTTAGAATGGGAAGATCCATCTCCTCTGGTCTCAGACTGAGGACTCAACATCACTGATACACTGGAGATTTCTGGGATACGATCAGTAAAACCCTCTAAATCTTACAATTTAGTCGTGATGAATATAGATGAACGTAGTCCACACACCACACTATAACACATTGCTCGAGGTGAATGAAGAAGAGTCATAAAGTTGCCAGCTGTTGCGTGCCACAGCGGTTGGACAAGATGATGGCCGATGCTGTCAGGTGACCAATCAAAGGGCTTAAAACTTTGCTCAGACATGCAGACGTGAATGTGACTCAACTCCATAAATAATCCCACTAATCGGTAATGCAGACAACACGCGTGATGCCGCCTGCAGCAAACGTCTGCAGTCAGCGGTCAGAGAGATTAGTAATGACATCTGCCGCTACAGCGACTTAACTCAGCGGTCAACAGGAACGCCACAGTGACCAAAGGGCCTGTTCCCCACACACAATGCTCCGCCGTTACCATACACTCATATAGAACCAGTGTGCTACACACTGAAAAGAGGACAAAACATTTCATTAAATGATTTGTGAGCAAAACCTCCAAAATAAATATTGTGTAAACTAGAGCTCAGAGACAAAAGGACTCACCTCCTCTCTGCTGTACTCACATATATCAGATGGAGTACACGAGTTGATGCTGTGAAACATCTGAATCAACAAGGTGCTTAACCTCTGTACATGTAACTCACAAATATGATGGATTAAAAAGTAAACAACAACAATTACTTCCTCCTGAAAATGCTGGACCAGAATCAGCCAGCACAAAGACGGCCAGTGAGTCCTCGGTAATTTAATGACTGCAAAACCGTGGTTAAATATGACCTAGTTTCCTATATAAATTTGCAAGAAAGCAATGAATAAATAAAAATAAATAAGATTAAATAAAAGAATAAAATTCTCTGAAGTGAAATGTGTACGCGTAATTCAAACAATTATATTTAATAATAAATATTAATGCCAAGTTTTACTTCTACGCGGATGCTGTGACTGATGCAGAGAAGATGATCAGGAGTCAGATTACATACGGGCTTGTTGGCACATGGACGAGCCTCCCCATCAAGGCCAACAAAACACCCAAGCAGATGGAGGAGCTCAATGTTTACATCATGCATCAAGGAATACAGGCACGTTTGAGCACATAGGAAGAGCAGGTAATTGCTTTTTTTTTACATTACACATATTGTCCTCCTGGGACAGATAACATGCTATACTATGCTCGTCTAAAAGGGTAAAAAGTGTTTCCACTCCGGGTTTCTTCCACGACATTTTCTGGTACTGACATAAAGCACTCTTCTCTCGGGTCTCTGATAAATCAATACTATGATGATACTTCAGTGTTCATTTAATATGTACCACTGCTGTTAAGAACTGCAATTCTAAAAGTATTGCAATTTGATATGTGTACCCTGCACATTGGCGAAGTGGAGATTTCAGGGTATCGTTCTCACTGGTGTTTGTCTGCGGACAAGATACCTCAAAAATGGCTGGATGGATTTCTTTCAAACATGGGGCAAATATTACTTCGATAGATATCTAGAGGTGATTAGATTTTGGAGTACTTAGGTCAAAGGCCAAGGAAAATGTCTGAAAACACTCATTTTTTGTATATGTCAACAACCAAGGAGCCTAAATGGATGCTCTAAAGCATACTGTATATTGGTCAGCAAACTATTTGTAATTGGTTGGTATCACACAGAAGTCAAACGCAGTCAAAAACACAATTGCAGATAGATGAATATTTACTTGTACATTTATATCACAGTGTGTAGATCAGGGGTCTTCAAATCATTCCAGAATGGGCTGAGAGGGTGCAGGTTTTCTTTGCAACCACCCACTCCAGCAGGTGATTTCACTAACATCACTTTGAGCAGATGGAATCAGTTAATCATTGAAATCACCTGGTGGAGTGTGTGGTTGCAAAGAAAACCTGCACCCTCTCAGCCCTTTCTGGAACAAGTTGAAGACCCCTGATGTGGAGCATGCAGCACATGCAGCAGCCCTCTGATACCTTTCAATTATTTAGTGCAACTTTTTGGTTTTTGCTATATCAAAAGTCAAATTTATAAAACAATCATTAATTGCATTTTTCTGGGTTTCGTTTCAGGTGCATTATACTGCATTTTTTTGTACTTTTTATTTTTTTAAAAAAAATGCTGCTTTTAGCTTTCTGCTCATTAGTTAGGTGCCAAGGGAAAATAATAAGCAAAATGTCAGACAAAAATGAATCGAGCCCCTAAAGGTCCAGAGCACAGATGTATACAAGCAGAGCAGCTGGCTCTGTGGGACAGAGGTTGGACTGCTAGTATACAGACTGGGGTTTGGTTGCTTCAGGCTACCTGTCTGTGTCCTTGGACAGGATGCTTCATCTGCACTATCCCCGTCCACCCGGCTGGAAATGGGCACCAGCCCTGCGATGGAAGAATTTCCATACTTTGGATTTAAAATTTTACACTGCAGGTCCCGTCAGATCTCAGAAGCTAAGCAGTGCAGTACCTGGTTAGTACTTGGATGGGAGACCTCTTTGGAACACCAGTGGCTGTGTGTGCTCTCCAGATTAGGCTGTATCCACTGTGGCGACCCCGAACACAATGGGAGCAACCAAATGGACAACAACAACAGCGCAGGACATATCACAGCAGATCTCTGGACATTCATTAATACAACCCCTGGCAAAAATTATGGAATCACCGGCCTCGGAGGATGTTCATTCAGTTGTTTAATTTTGTAGAAAAAAGCAGATCACAGACATGACACAAAACTAAAGTCATTTCAAATCAAATCAAATCAATTTTATTTATATAGCGCCAAATCACAACAAACAGTTGCCCCAAGGCGCTTTATATTGTAAGGCAAGGCCATACAATAATTACGGAAAAACCCCAACAGTCAAAACGACCCCCTGTGAGCAAGCACTTGGCAACAGTGGGAAGGAAAAACTCCCTTTTAACAGGAAGAAACCTCCAGCAGAACCAGGCTCAGGGAGGGGCAGTCTTCTGCTGGGACTGGTTGGGGCTGAGGGAGAGAACCAGGAAAAAGACATGCTGTGGAGGGGAGTCCTACATATTTGTTTAATATGCGCATTGAATGACATATCCTGATCAAAAATGATTTCTCACAGTATTACTAGAGGTCAGGGTAATGCCATCCAGAGTAAGGATCTGGTTAGACACCATGTTTCTAAGATTTGTGGGGCCAAGTACAATAACTTCAGTTTTATCTGAGTTTAAAAGCAGGAAATTAGAGGTCATCCATGTCTTTATGTCTGTAAGACAATCCTGCAGTTTAGCTAATTGGTTTGTGTCCTCTGGCGCCATGGATAGATAAAGCTGGGTATCATCTGCGTAGCAATGAAAATTTAAGCAATGCCGTCTAATAATACTGCCTAAGGGAAACATGTATAAAGTGAATAAAATTGGTCCTAGCACAGAACCTTGTGGAACTCCATAATTAACCTTAGTCTGTGAAGAAGATTCCCCATTTACATGATCAAATTGTAATCTATTAGATAAATATGATTCAAACCACCGCAGCGCAGTGCCTTTAATACCTATGGCATGCTCTAATCTCTGTAATAAAATTTTATGGTCAACAGTATCAAAAGCAGCACTGAGGTCTAACAGAACAAGCACAGAGATGAGTCCACTGTCTGAGGCCATAAGAAGATCATTTGTAACCTTCACTAATGCTGTTTCTGTACTATGATAAATTCTAAAACCTGACTGAAACTCTTCAAATAGACTGTTCCTCTGCAGATGATCAGTTAGCTGTTTTACAACTACCCTTTCAAGAATTTTTGAGAGAAAAGGAAGGTTGGAGATTGGCCTATAATTAGCTAAGATAGCTGGGTCAAGTGATGGCTTTTTAAGTAATGGTTTAATTACTGCCACCTTAAAAGCCTGTGGTACATAGCCAACTAATAAAGATAGATTGATCATATTTAAGATCGAAGCATTAATTAATGGTAGGGCTTCCTTGAGCAGCCTGGTAGGAATGGGGTCTAATAGACATGTTGATGGTTTGGAGGAACTAACTAATGAAAATAACTCAGACAGAACAATCAGAGAGAAAGAGTCTAACCAAATACCGGCATCACTGAAAGCAGCCAAAGGTAACGATACGTCTTTGGGATGGTTATGAGTAATTTTTTCTCTAATAGTTAAAATTTTATTAGCAAAGAAAGTCATGAAGTCATTACTAGTTAAAGTTAAAGGAATACTCGGCTCAATAGAGCTCTGACTCTTTGTCAGCCTGGCTACAGTGCTGAAAAGAAACCTGGGGTTGTTCTTATTTTCTTCAATTAGTGATGAGCAGTAAGATGTCCTAGCTTTACGGAGGGCTTTTTTTTATAGAGCAACAGACTCTTTTTCCAGGCTAAGTGAAGATCTTCTAAATTAGTGAGACGCCATTTCCTCTCCAACGTATGGGTTATCTGCTTTAAGCTGTGAGTTTGTGAGTTATACCACGGAGTCAGGCACTTCTGATTTAAAGCTCTCTTTTTCAGAGGAGCTACAGCATCCAAAGTTGTCTTCAATGAGGATGTAAAACTATTGACGAGATACTCTATCTCACTTACAGAGTTTAGGTAGCCACTCTGCACTGTGTTGGTATATGGCATTAGAGAACATAAAGAAGGAATCATATCCTTAAACCTAGTTACAGCACTAGCATTTCAAATGGCAACTTTCTGGCTTTAAGAAACACTATAAGAAATTAGGAAAAAAAATTGTGGCAGTCAGTAACGGTTACTTTTTTAGAGCAAGCAGAGGGAAAAAATATGGAATCACTCAATTCTGAGGAAAAAATTATGGAATCATGAAAAACAAAAGAACGCTCCAACACATCACTAGTATTTTGTTGCACCACCTCTGGCTTTTATAACAGCTTGCAGTCTCTGAGGCATGGACTTAATGAGTGACAAACAGTACTCTTCATCAATCTGACTCCAAATTTCTCTGATTGCTGTTGCCAGATCAGCTTTGCAGGTTGGAGCCTTATCATGGACCATTTCTTCAACTTCCACCAAAGATTTTCAATTGGATTAAGATCCGGACTATTTGCAGGCCAAATACTAGTGATGTGTTGGAGCATTCTTTTGTTTTTCATGATTCCATAATTTTTTCCTCAGAATTGAGTGATTCCATATTTTTTTCCCTCTGCTTGGTCTAAAAAAGCAACCGTTACTGACTGCCACAATTTTTTTTCATGATTTCTTATAGTGTTTCTTAAAGCCAGAAAGTTGCCATTTGAAATGACTTTAGTTTTGTGTCATGTCTGTGATCTGCTTTTTTTCTACAAAATTAAACAACTGAATGAACATCCTCAGAGGCCGGTGATTCCATAATTTTTGCCAGGGGTTGTATTTGTTTTTTCATGTCTGCATGTGTGGAGATGCCACATAACACTCACGCTAGCTCCATACAAAAAAAAACAAAAAAAAAAAACTGCCCTCTGCTGGAAAACAGTGGTAACTCATTTCCACTTCTTCTTAGAATCAAGGCATGAAATGAATGATGTTTGAATTATATAGATTCAGATGTCATTTAAAAAGAATTAACAGTGAGCATCAATTAATTTTCCCTCATGACAACTGTTCGATGTGGTGCCGTAGTACTGAAAAGGTGAACCGCCAAGAAACAATTCCAGAACACCAGTCACCTGACTGAGAAGCTTTTTATTACCTCCACCAAGGAGGTAATGTTTTCGGTCGCATCCGTTTGTTTGTTGGTTGGTTGGTTGGTTGCTTTGTTAGCAGGATTACTCAAAAAATCCTCAATAGATTTCAATTAAATTTTTTTACCAGGGGTGTATCTTGGCCTAACTTAGAAGTCATTAAATTTTGGTAATGATCCGGAACACGATCCGGATCCAGTAATTTTTTTTAAGGATTCTTTATCATTGCAGGATAGGGCCAACTTCAACATTTTTGCATCTAACTTCATGGAGACGCGTCACAAAGGCTGAACAAAAATTAAGTTACGACACAATAATTTAGCATTTGTTTCTCCTCATTGAATAAACTTATTAGAAAATAAAAAAAACTTGTGTAGTTCATGCAGTTTCTCTTTATAAATACATTTGCTGAAGATCTAAGGGTTTAACCTCCTGGGGCCGACACCATCATATACGACGGCTGAGACCAAGCTTTACTAAATTATAATTATAACTTTTTAATGATATGAGATAGAAACTTGCTTTTTTTTTTTTGCTGAAAAGTTAACTCCGCAGACTTTCAAGCCACCGTCCACCATCCTTGTACTCCTCATAGAAGCTGTGTGATGACGTGAGCAATGTGAGTGTCCAACTGGAATTGGTTCACCGTCACATGGTTTTCCAAAATCCAATCGTAGGGCAGATTCACCTCACGTGACACACCAAAGATTGTTTTTAGGAGGGATGTGTTACTAGTTTATTATAGTGTGCTGTGTGTTTTGAATAAATGTGTGTGGAAAATTATTTTCCGCTTTATGGGATAAAGCGGAGCCCGCTTTACGGGCTCTTATTTCTGATTGTAAACGTTTATTACACTTATAAAACACAACTATAGCACATATATCTTGAAAGTACAGGTTGTCCTAAAAAAAAAAAAAAAAAAAAGAAAGAGACATAAAACGTGATTGTGGGATGCAGGGAGAGATGTTAACAGCAATAATAAAACATTTATGCCAGGCGAGTGAACTGTCCAAAAAATGCCCTCTGACCCCAGAGGGTTAACCACTGAATCTGAAACATGACGGTAGATGTATGAAATGATGTGGAATAAGTCTCGTTGCCAAAGGGTATTCCATGTGACATCAGTGACCCTATGGCCTTGGCGGAGGTTTGCGCTCTCAGAGTGCTTCTAGTTATGTTTCAAAGCGTCCGGCACAGTAAGTGTGCTTAAAGCTACAGTGTGTGTGTGTTTGCAGTTTCATTCACAACTGCAAAAAAAGCTCACAGAGAAAAAACAAGAGCTAACATAACTCAGGTGTTACATTACAGCTGTTTGTTTGTGACAAAGACAAATGGCATGATCCCTGAAACATGAGGTGAGAGATTCACACACTCAGCTTACTCATCCTTTGGTTGGAATTGGATAAGAAATAGTCAAAGAATGTTCCCACCCCAGGCAGACCTGCTTTCTTCTAACACATGGCTGGAACTAACCTTCCGCAGCCAAAAGGGGAACATGGTTAGAGAAGAAAGAAGCAAACCTCAGTTGCTCCAACATCCTCCATGTGATGACATAAAAGAGACGTGTGGTATCCAGCGACACAGCATTGATACAGTAGTGATGAAGGTGATGAATGAATGAATGTATGACATATAGCATTGCTAAGTCCTCACTGGATGTTGCACAAGCTGTGGCAACCAAAGTCCTTTAAATCATTTAGAGTTCAATCCCCAAAACACTGCCGACAACAACTAACCATTTGTTGAAAGTTTCCTCTGAAGAATACTGAGAGCTTAAGTCAACTGGATGAATAATGTTCCTAATTAGTAACACAGACAACAAGCACGACACCGCCGACAGCAAACCTCGACTGTCTGCCGCAAGATGGATTAGTGCTGACATCTGGCTGAAGAGCAAACAGTCACTCCAGCTTGTCTGGAGATACTCTTTCTGACTTACTCACAAATACTGAGTGTTTGTAATCTCACTCAAGCTGGATAGGGTCTTTCAAATGTAAGACAAATTGTTTCCTATCTGGCTCAACCCACCTCTGAAAAGTGGATTGAGCCAGATCTGAGGGGATTCACTGCAATCTGAATTCAAATGCAGCTCGAATCCAGCTAGCTTCAGACATGATGCCAAAATATATCAGTGTGTCCAGTGTCTTCTCCAGTAAAGCAAATAAAATTTTTCTCTGCAGAACCTTAACGCCACACAAAAACACACACACATGCATGGACACACCCACGCTTGTTCAGATATCAGCATCAGAAAACCATCACAGTGACTGTTTCAGCAGAACTGCTGCCATCTGCAACAACAGAATGCAGGGTGATGACCTGAGCTGAAAAAAGACAAATTAATTCCTTTCTGAAATATCACACAAATTCACATTTGCCAGTTTAAAGCCAGGTGATTCCCTGCACTTAAATAATCCATCAAGTTGTCCGTTATTCCTCATCAGTAAAGATAAAACACATCCAGGTTGTCCTTGTCATTATGGCAAGCATCAATATCCCATACACACGAGCACACACATGCACCTCTTGAATTCTGCTTGAGCTGGATTGAATTTGGACGCGTGTACGATGTAGGATTTGAAAGACAGGTCTGAACACTCTTTGGTAAGAAAACAATCCAGACTAGACTGAGCTGGATTGCAAACCCAAACCCTAGTCTGACTAGGGCCTCAGAGGGTATCAGGGTCAGTATCGGAGACATCCAAAGCCCGGTGTTGTCATAGTGACAGAAGAATTAGAAGGGGGTGTAAAAGGTCACTGAATGCGGTGGTAAGACCCTGTTAGAACCGCGGATGGCAATCCTCATCGGCCGAGCTGGACAGGTTTTTTTCTGAATGTGACAGGCACTAATCAAATTTTAGCCGGATTGTTTTCTATCTAGGTGGGTTGAGCCAGATTTGAGCCAGACTTGCCGAGGTATGAACACAAATGTGGCTACGCCCATCTCCAAGTTGCCATTTGTCTCTAAAATCCTTGAGAAAATTGTCTATGAACAAGTAAAACCTTTCCTTGATGAACACAACATTATGGAGGTTTTTCAGTCTGGTTTTAAAATGTTGCAGGAAAACTGCCCTTTCAAAATTTCGTAATGATGTTTTAATGGCAAATGATAGTGGCTATGTTGTTCTTGTCCTGCTGGACTTGACCACTGCCACTGACACTCTAGACCACAGTATATGTTGTTATTTTGTCTGCAGCAGCTAGTGAGTATTGGTGGTAATGCCCTGGATTGGTTTAAGTCCTACTTAGCAGACAGAGCTATGAACGGTGGTCTTGGGGTTTGTGAATCCTCCTCCGGCTTGGCTGGATTACTGTAACACACTGTATTTTGGAGTTAGCCAGTCCTTCCTTGCACGTTAGTTCAGAATGCTGCAGCTCGTCTGCTAACTGGAGTATGAAAGAGGCAGCACGTTGCACTTATCCTGACCTCCCTCCACTGGTTGCCTGTGCATTTTAGGGTTCATTTCAAGATTCTTTAATGTGTTGTTAAAGTTTGTAAATAGTCTTGTCCCGCCCTACCTCTGAGATTCTTCACCCCTACGCCCCTGCACGGTGCCTCCGGGTGCATACCCTTCAATGTGCCAAACACATCCGCACTGTCATGTCCAGATCCACTGACACGTTCCCACACTTTCACATCCAGACACATGTCTTTCAGCGTGAACTGGACTGAGTGTGAACGTGTGAGTAGGATGAGCCACATTTGAAAAACAGGTCTAAACACTATGCGGTCATTCGGACTGAATGTGGCTTTACCCAGATTGCCAACACTAGTCTGGACTCAGCAGTGAGCACAGATGCAGTTAAAGTGACTGGAGGTCCGTTGCTCCACACACAGGAGTTATGAAACCCAATCAATGTGTGCCCAAGTTCAACTAACCTGGTGTTTTCTGTCAATCAACTTGGTCTGACAGGAAAATTTGGGGTCCAATCTTGATGATCTACAACAGTGGTGTCCAAAGTATTCCAGAAAGGGCCAAGAGGGTGCAGGTTTTCTTTGCAGCCACTGACTCTAGCAGGTGGTTTGATCACTGATGAACTCATCTCATCTGCTCAAAGTGATTATTAATCAATGAAATCACCTGCGGGAGTCAGTGGCTGCAAAGAAAACCTGCACCTTCTTAGCCCTTTCTGGAATACTTTGGACATCACTGATCTACAGTGTATGGTGTAAAGTGCACAGTGTAGCTGCATTATTGTACGTGCCCACCTCCACATTGGTCTTTAGAAGGTGTGTGTTAATATCAGTGTTGTGTCACAGTGAGAAGGTCCTGAGATTGCTGTCCCACCTGGTCCTTTCTGTGTGGAGTTTGCATGTTGTCTCTGTGCCTGCGTGGGTTCCTTCCAGATGCTCTGACTTCCTCACACCTCTGAAAACATGGAAGGATGGGTATTTTTCTTTTTAACACCATCTGCAGGAGGTGAATTAGGAAATGTAAATTGACCGTGAATTATTTTATCTGTTTGGGCCGGCCCTGTGAACTGGGTGTTCTCTGTCTCACACCCAGTGACCACTGGGACAGGCTCCAGCCCCCTGTGACCGTTAACTGTAATACGTGGGTTTAGGAAATGGATGAATGAACTTTAGACCAGGTTTCTATTGGTCTATAACACAACAACTTTCTGCCTTCTCACATTAGTGCACAAACACTGTGCCTGACTGCACCTCAGTTTAAGACCAACACGCCCACAGGTGCACAAATGAGTCCAGGTGGACTTGCCGTTTAATAAAAAAAAGGGCATGAAATTGTGCATTTTTGGTTTCTAATTATAAAATACAAAACAGCAACAATCTGTGAGGCTTTTTGACTTTTCTTACTGTTTTAGACTTTCTTGACCTGTAACTTAACCCTCCATGGTCTGCTGAAGGAGAATTCCCGGCGTGTGTGTGTAGTAAGACTTCCTATGATGGAGAAGATTTTCTATAAATCACCAGGCAGGCCAATTGGCTATGGATTGAGTTGCAGCAGGGACAGACAGCTCCCTGGGAATAGCAGTGTCTCTGCTGAAGTCATTCCAAGATGGGTAATATGATCCTATTATAACGGAGGAATAACGGAGAGAGAGAGGACAGAAGAGAAAAAATGTGATTGCTGCAGCCATAAAGAGGAGCAATCTCCAGTAGGGTCCATCGCATTGGACGGTAATAGATCACTGTGTCACACACAGATGATGTGACACGGACAGTGTCACTTTTGTGCTGTAAAACGGACTTTTCTTTACCAAGAAGCTCCAGGTGGCTATGAAACTATACATTTGGATAATTTAGAGCACTCTCTGGAATGTTCTTTTGTTTGCAAGCATACAGTTCCTTATTGAAGAGCTTTACAAAACAGAATAGGCAGTTTTAGAAAACTGAGACAAACAGCTGCCAGCCTGAGCATCTTAAAAAATACCACTGGTTGTAGGGCTGTTCTGATTTTGCCTGCATCTGTTGGTTGGTTTATTAGCAAGATTACTCAGAAATGAACAAAATATAAATTAGGGCAGTAATGAAGGTTGGATGGCATTGATTTTGTAGTTTTCACAGTCACAATCATGATATACGAGGTCTGTTAGAAAAGTATCGTACCTTTTTATTTTTTTCAAAAACTATATGGATTTGATTCATATGTTTTTACATCAGTCAAGCTTGAACCTTTGTGCGCATGCGTGAGTTTTTCCACGCCTGTCGGTTGCGTCATTCGCCTGTAGGCAGGCTTTGAGTGAGCACTGGTCCACCCCTCTCATCGTTGTTTCATTGCGAGGAAATGGCAGAATGATTTGGGCTTTTTTTCCATCAGAATTTTTTCATAAACTGTTAGAGACAGGCAGCTGGAAACCATTTGATAAATTTATCTGGCTTTCGGTGAAAATTTTACGGGCTTCACAGAGAATAAGGAGTGTTACTACAGCTTTAAGGACGGCCCACAATGGTGCACGGCGCACCGCGCTCCGAGCCGCCATCGAGAGGCAGAAACCACCAGATTATTTCTAAACGGATCGCTGTGTGGAGCCGGAACCGTCGTGTGCAATTTCTCTGGTTATCACAAGAGCTGGACATCAGCCAATTTCCGGCAGATTTCACTTTTAACAAGAGATTTTGTCATGGAAAGCCGCGCGGAGGCTTCGTGCATCACGACCGATTCGCTGATGAAGCAAGACAAAGGAACACCTCCGTTTCGGAGTGCCAGAGGACATGCCTATCTCGGCTTTCAGTGCTTACCAGTCGAGTGAGTATAAGAGAAATTGTGTAGAGCTGGGCATGTCTCAACTTGTCCTCTAGAAATGATGTGGTGGTTTCTGCCTCTCGATGGTGGCTCGGAGCGCGGCGCGCCGTACACCATTGTGGGCCATCCTTAAAGCTGTAGTAACACTCCTTATTCTCTGTGAAGCCCATAAAATTTTCACCGAAAGCCAGATAAATTTATTGAATGGTTTCCAGCTGCCAGTCTCTAACAGTTTCTGAAAAAATTCTGATGCAAAAAAAAGCCCAAATCATTCCGCCATTTCCTCGCAATGAAACAACGATGAGGGGGTGGACCAGTGCTCAATAAAAGCCTGCCCACAGGCGAATGACGCAACCGACAGGCGTGGAAAAACTCACGCATGCGCACGAAGGTTCAAGCTTGGCTGATGAAAAAACATATGAATCAAATCCATATAGTTTAAAAAAAAATAAAAAGGTACGATACGTTTCTAACAGACCTCGTACTTTTTTATCCTAAAAAGGGAAATTCATCTTGGACTCATATACTGCATAAAAAAACACACCCAATATAAACACACCACATAAATATGAATATACATATGACATAAACTGTTGTATGGCTGGGGGGCCTGGCTGCCTTTTTGTTTCTGTCTTTTGTTTTTCCTTCCAGGTGGCTTGCATTTGGGACTGAGTGGCTGTGTTGCTGAGGTTATCAGGACCTCACCCTGATCACCTGCGGCTCGTCAGGACTCACAGCTGTGGTGCATCTATATGGATTGGAACATGGTGGCATTTAAGACTGGAGTATACAGTGTGTATTTGCCAGAGACCCGACCTTATGACCAGACGGGTGAGATCGTCGTCTCGGGAGCCATCTCATCATCAGTGGATGCAGAGAACGTCCAGGGTTTGATGCACGGTCTGTGAAAGAGGAGGGGGTGAGGTCTCACGCTCGTCAGCACACTTCCTGAGGTATGTTAGATTTTGTGACTAACATTTATACAGTCAGTAAATGTGGTGTCTCTCACACCTTTTTATATTGAGCTGTATGTTGGTCGTTTAAATCAGCTTCCACTGCAGTGGAGTTTTGTGAACAGGGTGTTCTATGCCTGCAGGGTGGGAAGCTGATTTGCAATTAAGCCAGGAAGTGTTTGCTGTTTGTACACCTTTAAGTGTTCTCTCTGTGTGTAGAGTGTGGACTCACATAATGGTTCCTTCTTTCACAGACTCGGTTTGTTGCGGCCACCTGGGGGGTGTCGGCGGGGTCCTTGGGTCCGAACAGCTTCTGGCTCCGGACCGTTAGCGCTGCTGGGAGCGCACCACGCCAGACCGCACTTTCTTTTGTTATTTTTTGTATCACTGTTATGTATTAAATTCAGTTAGCCTTTGTACCGTGCTCTGCTTATTTCATACTGGGTCCTTCAAACGCTGGTCGGTTCTCCGAGCTGCGTCCGACACATAACAACAAACAGCTTTGTGTGGAACATGCAAACTTGTTTTGGGGGTGATTAGTAGGGATATTTTATTTGCACAGTTTCACAAGCTGCACAGCGGCTGAACGTACTCTGTGTATGTGTCCATGTGTGCACAAACTCAGCCACATAACTGAGCATGTTTGTACACATAAAACAAACAAACAAACAAACAGGTAAACAGCAATATATGCATTTATTATGTTACTTTAGGACAAATATTTTCTTTGGGACAAATAATCTACAGTAGAACTTGTTCCCAACATGCTGTGGTCATGTTTGTACACAAGCCAGTTCCAAGCAGGCACACTTCAGGCTAAAGATGGTCAGAAATAAAAGTTATTCATATCTCTACTGCAGTGTTGTCAAAGTAACTTTGAAAAGTTACTTTATACAATTACATTTTACACTTACTTTATACAGTTACTTCATTAGCAGCTGCGGACACATTATTGGCAGCTGCTGAATGTAACTAATAAAGTAACAAGTAATCTAATGGTTATTTTTAAGATTGAGTACTCAGAAAAGTAACTATTAGTTATTTTGCTGATTACTCAATCTTAAGAGTAACCAAGTGAGATTGCTATTTACAGTGAGGAAAATAAGTATTTGAACACCCTGCGGTTTTGCAAGTTCTCCCACTTAGAAATCATGGAGGGATCTGAAATTTTCATCTTGGGTGCATGTCCACTGTAAATGGACTGCATTTATATAGCGCTTTTCCATCTGCATCAGACGCTCAAAGCGCTTTACAATTATGCCTCACATTCACCCCGATGTCAGGGTGCTGCCATACAAGACGCTCACTACACACCGGGAGCAATAGGGGATTAAAGGCCTTGCCCAAGGGCCCTTAGTGATTTTCCAGTCAGGCGGGGATTTGAACCCATGATCTTCTGGACTCAAGCCCAACACCTTAACCACTAGACCATCACCTCCCCCAATTTTTTCCAGCGAATCTTCTTCTTCTTATTAGTATTGTGGATTTTCGGCAGGCTGCGCGCCAGTCAGCGCATTGCTGCCTTTCACTGGCAGAACATGACTACTACACTCTACTCACAGACTATGCTGCAAGCCAGAGCTGAACACAAGATCCATCAGGGCATTGTAGACCTCTTGCACTGTGAGAGACATAATCTAAAAAAAAAAAACAGAAATCACACTGTAAGATTTTTTTAAATAATTTATTTGTATGTTACTGCTGCAAATAAGTATTTGATCTCCTACCAACCAGCAAGAATTCTGGCTCTCACAGACCTGTTAATTTTTCTTTAAGAAGCCCTCTTATTCTGCACTCTTTACCTGTATTAATTGCACCTGTTTGAACTTGTTACCTGTAAAAAAGACACCTGTTCACACACTCAATCAATCACACACCAACCTGTCCACCATAGCCAAGACCAAAGAGCTGTCTAAGGACACCAGGAACAAAACTGTAGACCTGCACAAGGCTAGGATGGACAACAGGACAACAGGCAAGCAGCTTGGTAGAAGACAACAACTGTTAATATTATTTATCAGAAAGTGGAAGAAACACAAGATGACTGTCAATCTCCCTCGGTCTGGGATTCCATGTAAGATCTCACTTTGTGGGGTAAGGATGATTCCGAGAAAGCTCAGAACTACACAGGAGGACATGGTCAATGACCTGAAGAGAGCTGGGACCACAGTCACAAAGATTACAAAAGTAACACATGATGCTGTCATGGTTTAAAATCCTGCAAGGCAGCAAGGTCCCCCTGCTCAAGCCAGCACATGTCCAGGCCCGTTTGAAGTTCACCAGTGACCATCTGGATGATCTAGAGGAGGCATGGGAGAAGGTCATGTGGTCAGATGAGACCAGAATAGAGCTTTTTGGAATCAACTCCACTTACCATGTTTAGAGGATGAGAACAACCCCAGGAAAACCATCCCAACCGTGAAGGATGGGAGTGGAAACATCATACTCTGGGGGTGATCTTCTGCAAAGGGGACAGGGCGACTGCACCGTATTGAAGGGAAGATGGATGGGGTCATGTATTGCGAGATTTTGGCAAACAATCTCCTTCCCTCAGTAAGAGCACTGAAGATGGGTCATGGCTGGGTCTTACAGCATGACAATGACCCCATACACACAGCCAGGGCAACTAAGGAGGGGCTCCGTAAGAAGCATTTCAAGGTCCTGGAGTGGCCTGGCCAGTCTCCAGACCTGAACTCAATAGAAAATCTTTGGAGGAAGCTGAAACCCCAAACCTGAAAGATCTAGAGAAGATCTGTATGGAGCAGTGGACCAAAATCCCTGCTGCCGTGTGTGCAAACCTGGTGAAAAACTACAGGAAACGTTTGACCTCTGTAATTGCAAACAAAGGCTACTGTACCAAATATTAACATTGATTTTCACAGGTGTTCAAATACTTATTTGCAGCAGTAACACACAAATAAATTATTAAAAAATCATATATTGTGATTTCCAGATTTCTTTTTTTTTTTTTTTTTTAGATTATGTCTCTCACAGTGGACATGCACCTAAGATGAAAATTTCAGACCCCTCCATAATTTCTAAGTGGGAGAACTTGCAAAACCGCAGGGTGTTCATATACTTATGTTCCTCACTGTACCTTATTAGTCTTATTAGCTGCAAGTTGTCAGCAGATCAGAATAAAGTAATTGCATAAAGCTGCTAATGAAGTAACTATAAAATAACAGCATAAAGTAACTAAAAAGGTAACTAATAAAGTAACTTTTCAAAGTAACTGTGGCAACATTGCTCTTCAGTAATCATAGACATCTGGATTCTAACAGCTAATGACCCGGTCACACGGCATACGATGATTCCTGAACGCAGGAAAAAAGTAAAAAAGTCAAAAATCATTGAGAAAAGGTGGATGAATGAGCTTTTGACTTTCCCATCACCGAATAGCCTGTGAACCAAGAGCACAAAAGGAACGAAAGTGGAACAAAACAAAACCGAAGCTAACGTCGATCTTGATGTTTTAAATAAAACGCGCCTGGAGCCACTGCTGGAGCAGTGTGTATGCATCCTGCTCTACGTCCCAGGACTCGGTGCTGGGATGGCACTCTGTAGTGCCTGACTCCTGCAGAAGCTTCAAAGAGAAGCGCGTGATGTGACCCACTGTGGAGATCTGTGCACACGTCTGTGGATCCACCTGCTGTGGTTGCTCGTCCAGAACAAAAGAGGGATCATCTTCTTCATCATCAGGATCCTCACTGTCTGCTTCAGACTCTGACAACACGCTGCGTGCTCCACCTTGCTCCAGCTTGCTCCATCTTGCTCCAATTAAAAAACAAAAACTGAAGCACTTGCTCTGCATTTATAAGATGCCTAATTTTTACAAAAAACAAACAAAAAACCCCAAAACACCACCACACTAACCATACATGCTAAATACTCCACCAAAATAATACACACTTCAAACACGCCAAATATTTCTCAAATCTCTCAAGTACCAGATGGATAAAGGGACACACTGCTTCCTTGTCAGGGCTGGGAACATCAGATCGCAAAGTTCAGAGTCCTTCTGTGCGCCCCCCCCCCACCAAAAAAAGTAGAAAACATTTCCATTTAAAGTCATAAGCAAACTTAAAACTTCCCATCTCTTGTAACAGCATTGAGAGCAAGAGAGAAAGAGAGAGGGGGTGGGGAGGAGGGGGAGAGAAAGAGAGAGAGATAGCGCTCTGTTTCTCTCTGTGCCTTTTTTCAAAGCCCTAGTGTTTCTGATCACCGATCAAAGTTGTTCACATGAGAATGCCCGCTGCTGCTGAAACCTTTTTCACAATTGATGCTCAAAGTCACGTTTGTGTGAACTGCCACCTGGTTTGCACAAACCGAGGCGCAGTTCGCTCTGAGAGATCACCGCAGACGACATGAAATATTATTACGTCGTGACAGCCCTCAGCAGCTCCACGGCAACGAGGCTAATCATGCTTCTGCAAAGCCCCCCCCCCCCCCCCCCCACCCCACTGCGAACAAATACATAGCGATCAAGGATCACCTCCTCAA
This sequence comes from Thalassophryne amazonica, assembly GCF_902500255.1. Lineage (NCBI taxonomy): Eukaryota > Metazoa > Chordata > Actinopteri > Batrachoidiformes > Batrachoididae > Thalassophryne > Thalassophryne amazonica. The sequence goes on from NC_047105.1 coordinate 134,015,564, forward strand.
AACTTTTGAACTGTCAGACTAAAAGGGCCAGCAGTCTCTCTCTGCATGGGCTGGAGGACAGCAAGCCCTTCAGAGTTCATGGACAGAATGCTGCAGCGCCTGAGAGGACACAGCCGGACTTTTTGTGCAGCAACTCCCTCCTCTGGTGCGCACAGTGCTGGACAACACCACGATCACGGACTGCCGTGCGCTGAGTACCATGAGCAGCCGCACTCGCCCCATCACATGCAGCGGCAGAAGCCCCCCACCACACACCAGCACCACCCGTGGAGGAACTGCATCTCTCCTCCATAGCAGCTCTCACAAACTGGCTTCTGTACTGTGTGAAAACATTTAGCTGGTCGAACGAAGTAAAACTAAATGCTAATGTTACAAAAACTAAGCAAATGATAAGAAACTGTCAAGAACAACAGCAAAATGAAATACGGATGAATTCAGGTTTTCACCGGCATTTGTTCAAATCTTCTGACAGTTTAAAAATCCTGATGAAGCACCCGCTGGAGGAACGATGCTGCACAAAGGTTAAATGATACCAATGAAATCAATGAAAGTCCAGATTTCTTGTTTCATTTTGGCTTTGTTGTCCTTCGTTAATACCACCTCAAACTATCAGACTCCTGGATATGGATTTTTTTTATTTTGGAATTCTGTCCCACACTGATTGTGCACCAGGTGGAGAGAAAGACTGGAGGCATCAGGTCTGGCTGTCAAAACCTTCACTGTCCTTTACTGTCTAATGAGAAGAATTGTGACTGCATTAATGTGCTGTTTTTCCCATTTTATTTTACCACACTGGAGCCACTTGTACCAATGGGTCTCCATGATGGTTACATGTTATATGTTACTACTGACAGTGGTACAAATACAGGCAAAGATGTCGCCCTCTGCAGGTGGATACCTCTGCAGTGTTTTGGACCCCAACTTTATCTGACAGAACGACACTCAGAAAGTCCATGCTGATGCCAAAGTCAAACTCCTTATGTGTCTGTGAACATTTTCTTAAATCCTATTCTCTTTGTGTCAGAGGACTATTGCTTTAATCACTTCAGTAAGGTTCATAAATCTTGATTACTGACCTTTGATTGTGACTGCTGACATTTGATTCTGTAATCAGAACCAGTGGAATCAGAATCAAAAATATGATCAGAGTCAAATGAAGCAGGATCCCAGATACAGCAAAATGATAAAGTATCAACGGCAGGATCACACTTTTGAATTTGATCATACATTAAAGGTAGGATCAGGAACAAAGGAATCAAGAATAAAGATAATACAAAAAAAAAAAATCAAGGATTAAAAACAAAACTTTCCCTTGATTGGGATCAAAGGGAGGCAGAATATGAGGTCAGAGACAGAGCAAGAATGAAAGGCATGTATTAGGATCAAAAATTGCTGATCAAGGTTTAAAGGCATGATCCATCCCATGATCAAGAAAGAAGGTAGAAGCAAACATCAAAGCAAAATCAGGATCAAAAGGAATCTCGATAAATGTTCAAAGTTCAAAGGGGACATCCATTCCTTGATCCGGATAAACACCAAAATGCAGTCTTCTTGTTCTTGACCTTGACTTCTTCTTGTTCTTGACTGAGGAACTGTGAAAACTTTCTGGATGCACTGTATGTAAAGATGTTTGACAAGTTGGAGTTGCTTGATAAGTTTTTCCTGAAACAGGAATAAGATAAACCAACTATGACTTAAAGGCCCCGATAATCCCTGAGTCCCACTGGTGCCACTGTGTAACCCCATATTCTAAAGTGTGAAGCATCGGGAGAGTCTACAACTCTCCCTGGATGGGACATAATTCTCTGGTCTGATGAAACTTGTACTTGTAACAGTACAAGACATAAGAAATGAGGTAGAATATATATATATATATATATATATATATATATATATATATATATATATATATATATATATATATATATATATATATACACACATACAAACATACATACATACATACACACACATATATATACAGTAGTGTTCAGAGTAATAGTAGTGCTATGTGACTAAAAAGATTAATCCAGGTTTTGAGTATATTTCTTATTGTTACAAGGGAAACAAGATACCAGTAGATTCAGTAGATTCTCACAAATCCAACCAGACCAAGCATTCATGATATGCACACTCTTAAGGCTATGAAATTGGGCTATTAGTAGGAAAAAGTAGAAAAGGGGGTGTTCACAATAATAGTAGTGTGGCATTCAGTCAGTGAGTTTGTCAATTTTGTGGAACAAACAGGTGTGAATCAGGTGTCCCCTATGTAAGGATGAAGCCAGCACCTGTTGAACATGCTTTTCTCTTTGAAAGCCTGAGGAAAATGGGACATCCAAGACATTGTTCAGAAGAACAGTGTAGTTTGATTAAAAAGTTGATTGGAGAGGGGAAAACTTATACGCAGGTGCAAAAAATTATAGGCTGTTCATCTACAATGATCTCCAATGCTTTAAAATGGACAAAAAACAGACGCATGGAAGAAAACAGAAAACAACCATCAAAATGGATAGAAGAATAACCAGAATGGCAAAGGCGCACCCACTGATCAGCTCCAGGATGATCAAAGACAGTCTGGAGTTGCCTGTAAGTGCTGTGACAGTTAGAAGATGCCTGTGTGAAGCTAATTTATTTGCAAGAATCCCCTGCAAAGTCCCTCTGTTAAATAAAAAACATGTGCAGAAGAGGTTACAATTTGCCAAAGAACACATCAACTGGTCTAAAGAGAAATGGAGGAATATTTTGTGGACTGATGAGAGTCAAATTGTTCTTTTTGGGTCCAAAGGCTGCAGACAGTTTGTGAGACAACCCCCAAACTCTGAATTCAAGCCACAGTTCACAGTGAAGACAGTGAAGCATGGTGGTGCAAGCATCATGATATGGGCATGTTTCTCCTACTATGGTGTTGGGCCTATATATCGCATACCAGGTATCATGGATTAGTTTGGATATGTCAAAATACTTGAAGAGGTCATGTTGCCTTATGCTGATGAGGACATGCCCTTGAAATGGGTGTTTCAAAAAGACAATGACCCCAAGCACACTAGTAAACGAGCAAAATCTTGGTTCCAAACCAACAAAATTAATGCCTCGCAGATGTGAAGAAGTCATGAAAAACTGTGGTTATACAACTAAATACTAGTTTAGTGATTCACAGGATTGCTAAAAAAGCAGTTTGAACATAATAGTTCTGAGTTTGTGGCATCAACAGCAGATGCTATTATTATTGTGAACACCCCCTTTTCTACTTTTTTTTTACTAATAGCCCAATTTCATAGCCTTAAGAGTGTGCATATCACGAATGCTTAGTCTTGTTGGATTTGTGAGAATCTACTGGTACATGGTTTTCCATGTAACAATAAGAAATATACTCAAAATCTGGATTAATCTTTTTAGTCACATAGCACTACTATTATTCTGAACACTACTGTATGTTCTGTTGAAGTATTTAAAGCCAAGTTGAAGACCAAATTATTCTCTGCTACATATGAGCTGTGGTGTTACAGTTTTTAATTATAATTATATTGTATCATTATTTTATTGTAATTTTAACTTCGCTCTCAAACTGTTTATCTTGAATTGTTTGTTGTGCAGCCCTTTGATTGAAAGAGCTTTACAAATAAATGTATTATTATTATTGTTATTATTTTTTTTCCGATTACAGAGATGGCACGTTTGCAAAAGAGCTGTTTTTCCTCAATGTAGACACAAGAAAACTTGCAGAACAAAAGGAAAAGCAATACACGTGTGCTATGTGACTCTAATAAGAACATTATAAATAGGAATGAATAAGAATAATGTAAAGAGGAATTAAACATATTATCTGTGTTGAGGATATTGTGGGAACATGGTAGGCACACAATGGCGCAATTTAGAACTAGAAATTGGTGGGGACAAAGTGCGAGGCCCGCAGGGCCAAAGCCCATAGGCCGGAGGTCTGGGGGCCGCTTCAGGCCCCCTGAAGCCAACGGTTTCTAGATAAGCTCAGATGCATTCTGAGCATCCAGAACAGTCATTTTAATGTTTTGAAGACCATAAAGTGGACACCATTTGACTTATGCAATTTGAAACTGTGGATGTAAGTACTTTATTCTGAGAATCGCCAGCATTGATTTTATTAACATCCTGGTGTAAATAAGGTATCACCACATGTGTAGACTCAAAATGATAGGAATGAATGATAGGTTGAGTTTTCATTAAAAATCATCTGCAATGTGGTTAAATGTATTAATAAATATGAAAGAACAGGCTCTTAATAATTATCAACTATCGTATACTGTTATTTTTTTTTCTCAAGATTTGTTTTTTCATAAGTTTGAAAAAACAACAGATCATGCTTATCATGAATTTAATTTTCGAAGTGGCACTAATGACAACACTCATACTGAACATAATTTCGCTTGCATAGACTGATTTTGGAGATAAAGCAATAATTGCAGATGGACTTTCTGAGGTCCCAGATAGCTTTTCTGATTTCCTTTTCTAACTTTCAGAATTTAGTAAATTAGCATATGGTCCATTGATACTCATGTGTAGACACTAGTCCCTAGAGGGAACTATTTTTGGTTTCAAATCTAGGCAAATGCAGGCCCACAAAATTTCAAATGTGACAAACAAGAAACAGGTGTTGTAAACAAGTCAATGCTGCTAAAAATACAAACTTGCAGAAACAAACATACTATTCTGACATGGTTTTGCACATAAGAATGACATGGTTTGCACATAAGACTGGCATAGCATGTTTCAAGTACACACATATATGTCAGAAGGTGGGGGGGGGGGGGATACCATATTCTGTCCCCCCTGGTTGAAAAGGTGTGGGGGGGCATATCCCCCCTATCCACCACCAAATTGCGCCCATGCAGGCACGTAATCCAAATGAAGCATGGACTTAAAAATGGCACGTTTTTCTTCCATTTTGGCCACATCCCCACTGTGTTCACCACAATTTTCAGGGCACATGCTCTTCATGCTCTCCGTCTGAGTTTTGACTGGGCCTTTACTGAGCTCATTTGGGATTGAGTGTTAGCACATATTTGTCTACCAAAAATAACTAAATTTGTACTTGGTAAAATATATCTGCATGGATTACTTACTGACATATCTGCAAGAATCTGCAGATTACAGTGAATTAAAGTGAACTGGGTTGCAACTGAAAATCTCTGTCTGGCCCTTTAACAGCAAACACAGCATCAAATATGGCTTTAGCGCTGTGCAATGTTATCAGACATACAACACATTCACATTTGGCTCTGAATCTGTGTTGAGTGGTCATGGATGAAATTCAGTCTGAAACTCCCCACCACCAAACAACAACAACAACAACAAAAATACCTTGGCGTCACTGTTAGGGCCCTTCACACATAACACGACTGAGGCAGAATGGTGCACGAAAGAGGAGTCAAATGCCATTCATGAAAAATCGGAGCTGCCTCTAATGCCTCACTTGTCACCATAACCACTCACGCACTGCAGCGGCCGAAAGACAGAGGGTACCCTGCGAGTGCTCATTCGATCCCCCTCTTGACAGGTGTAGGCCAAATTCCAGGTGTCACACACAAACATCCAACACTGCTCGCTGGACAGTAAGAAAATGCAGGGCTATTTGCCCTCCTGGTATGAGAGTTGAGAGCAGCCGACCATGTTCAAGCTGTTTGTGAAAACTGCCCACAAGTGTGGCATCACCAAGCAACCCACATGGGTGTGACTGTGCCGAACACCCTCCCCCCAACACATGTGGCTTGTGTGTGTATCGCGCGCCTCTGCTCCCCACCCCAGCATGTGGCATGCGTATGTGTCACGGCTCCCCGCTTCCCCCCAACACATGGCGTGCCAGTGTGTCGGCTCCTCCCCTCAACACATGTGGTGTGCGCGGGGAGCACACTTGCATGACATGCTGATATTTATGTACAGAAGATCACATGGGGACCGGCCAGCCACACACTGACAGCTGGAGATGACGACTCAGTGCACGCGACGTGTTACATTAAAAACACAGAGAACAGTGTGGGGAGTGCTGATTAGACACCATGATTAGTGCACAGGTGTGCCTTAGACTGTCCACAATAAAAGGCCACTCTGAAAGGTGCAGTTTTGTTTTATTGGGGGGGATACCAATCAGTATCTGGTGTGACCACCATTTGCCTCATGCAGTGCAACACATCTCCTTCGCATAGAGTTGATCAGGTTGTCAATTGTGGCCTGTGGAATGTTGGTCCACTCCTCTTCAATGGCTGTGCGAAGTTGCTGGATACTGGCAGGAACTGGTACACGCTGTCATATACGCCGGTGCAGAGCATCCCAAACATGCTCAATGGGTGACATGTCCGGTGAGTATGCCGGCCATGCAAGAACTGGGACATTTTCAGCTTCCAAGAATTGTGTACAGATCCTTGCAACATGGGGCCGTGCATTATCCTGCTGCAACATGAGGTGATGTTCTTGGATGTATGGCACAACAATGGGCCTCAGGATCTTGTCACGGTATCTCTGTGCATTCAAAATGCCATCAATAAAATACACCTGTGTTCTTCGTCCATAACAGACGCCTGCCCATACCATAACCCCACCGCCACCATGGGCCACTCGATCCACAGCATTGACATTAGAAAACCGCTCACCCACACGACGCCACACACACTGTCTGCCATCTGCCCTGAACAGTGTGAACCAGGATTCATCCGTGAAGAGAACACCTCTCCAACATGCCAAACGCCACCGAATGTGAGCATTTGCCCACTCAAGTCGGTTACGACGACGAACTGGAGTCAGATCGAGACCCCGATGAGGACGACGAGCATGCAGATGAGCTTCCCTGAGACAGTTTGTGACAGTTTGTGTAGAAATTCTTTGGTTATGCAAACCGATTGTTTCAGCAGCTGTCCGAGTGGCTGGTCTCAGACGATCTTGGAGGTGAACATGCTGGATGTGGAGGTCCTGGGCTGGTGTGGTTACACGTGGTCTGCGGTTGTGAGGCTGGTTGGATGTACTGCCAAATTCTCTGAAACGCCTTTCGAGATGGCTTATGGTAGAGAAATGAACATTCAATACACGAGCAACAGCTCTGGTTGACATTCCTGCTGTCAGCACGCCAATTACACGCTCCCTCAAATCTTGCGACATCTGTGGCATTGTGCTGTGTGATAAAACTGCACCTTTCAGACTGGCCTTTTATTGTGGGCAGTCTAAGGCACACCTGTGCACTAATCATGGTGTCTAATCAGCATCTTGATATGGCACACCTGTGAGGTGGGATGGATTATCTCAGCAAAGGACAAGTGCTCACTATCACAGATTTAGACTGGTTTGTGAACAATAATTGAGGGAAATGGTGATATTGTGTATGTGGGAAAAGTTTTAGATCTTTGAGTTCATCTCATACAAAATGGGAGCAAAACCAAAAGTGTTGCGTTTATATTTTTGTTGAGTGTAGTTACTACAATAACTACATACACAATTACATAACAAATAACTACAATGATTCATCACAGAGCAAAGAAAAGGACAGTGACACTTTTTTCTGTTGGCTGATCGAACACATGGGCATGTCGCGCGAGCTGCTGGTGATGAGATCTCTAGTCCTGGAGGTCCCAGCTGGAGAACAAAACATGTTTTGAAGGACATGACCTTATAACTCTATGCCATGAGGTGTGTGTGTGTGTGTGTGTGCCTGCTGTCCTCACTCCCTTCTGTCTGATCATTTCTTAATAACATTTACATTTACTCTGATGGACTACCCAGCAGTGGGGAATAAGTTTCATTACACTAGAAGTCTTTCAGAAAGCGCTGTAACTAGGTTTAAGGATATGATTCCTTCTTTATGTTCTCTAATGCCATATACCAACACAGTGCAGAGTAGCTACCTAAACTCTGTAAGGGAGATAGAGTATCTCGTCAATAGTTTTACATCCTCATTGAAGACAACTTTGGATGCTGTAGCTCCTCTGAAAAAGAGAGCTTTAAATCAGAAGTGTCTGACTCCGTGGTATAACTCACAAACTCGTAGCTTAAAGCAGATAACCCGTAAGTTGGAGAGGAAATGGCGTCTCACTAATTTAGAAGATCTTCACTTAGCCTGGAAAAAGAGTCTGTTGCTCTATAAAAAAGCCCTTCGTAAAGCTAGGACATCTTTCTACTCATCACTAATTGAAGAAAATAAGAACAACCCCAGGTTTCTTTTCAGCACTGTAGCCAGGCTGACAAAGAGTCAGAGCTCTATTGAGCTGAGTATTCCATTAACTTTAACTAGTAATGACTTCATGACTTTCTTTGCTAACAAAATTTTAACTATTAGAGAAAAAATTACTCATAACCATCCCAAAGACGTATCGTTATCTTTGGCTGCTTTCAGTGATGCCGGTATTTGGTTAGACTCTTTCTCTCCGATTGTTCTGTCTGAGTTATTCTCATTAGTTACTTCATCCAAACCATCAACATGTTTATTAGACCCCATTCCTACCAGGCTGCTCAAGGAAGCCCTACCATTATTTAATGCTTCGATCTTAAATATGATCAATCTATCTTTGTTAGTTGGCTATGTACCACAGGCTTTTAAGGTGGCAGTAATTAAACCATTACTTAAAAAGCCATCACTTGACCCAGCTATCTTAGCTAATTATAGGCCAATCTCCAACCTTCCTTTTCTCTCAAAAATTCTTGAAAGGGTAGTTGTAAAACAGCTAACTGATCATCTGCAGAGGAATGGTCTATTTGAAGAGTTTCAGTCAGGTTTTAGAATTCATCATAGTACAGAAACAGCATTAGTGAAGGTTACAAATGATCTTATGGCCTCGGACAGTGGACTCATCTCTGTGCTTGTTCTGTTAGATCTCAGTGCTGCTTTTGATACTGTTGACCATGAAATTTTATTACAGAGATTAGAGCATGCCATAGGTATTAAAGGCACTGCGCTGCGGTGGTTTGAATCATATTTGTCTAATAGATTACAATTTGTTCATGTAAATGGGGAATCTTCTTCACAGACTAAAGTTAATTATGGAGTTCCACAAGGTTCTGTGCTAGGACCAATTTTATTCACTTTATACATGCTTCCCTTAGGCAGTATTATTAGACGGTATTGCTTAAATTTTCATTGTTACGCAGATGATACCCAGCTTTATCTATCCATGAAGCCAGAGGACACACACCAATTAGCTAAACTGCAGGATTGTCTTACAGACATAAAGACATGGATGACCTCTAATTTCCTGCTTTTAAACTCAGATAAAACTGAAGTTATTGTACTTGGCCCCACAAATCTTGGAAACATGGTGTCTAACCAGATCCTTACTCTGGATGGCATTACCCTGACCTCTAGTAATACTGTGAGAAATCTTGGAGTCATTTTTGATCAGGATATGTCATTCAAAGTGCATATTAAACAAATATGTAGGACTGCTTTTTTGCATTTACGCAATATCTCTAAAATCAGAAAGGTCTTGTCTCAGAGTGATGCTGAAAAACTAATTCATGCATTTATTTCCTCTAGGCTGGACTATTGTAATTCATTATTATCAGGTTGTCCTAAAAGTTCCCTAAAAAGCCTTCAGTTAATTCAAAATGCTGCAGCTAGAGTACTGACGGGGACTAGAAGGAGAGAGCATATCTCACCCATATTGGCCTCTCTTCATTGGCTTCCTGTTAATTCTAGAATAGAATTTAAAATTCTTCTTCTTACTTATAAGGTTTTGAATAATCAGGTCCCATCTTATCTTAGGGACCTCGTAGTACCATATTACCCCAATAGAGCGCTTCGCTCTCAGACTGCAGGCTTACTTGTAGTTCCTAGGGTTTGTAAGAGTAGAATGGGAGGCAGAGCCTTCAGCTTTCAGGCTCCTCTCCTCTGGAACCAGCTCCCAATTCAGATCAGGGAGACAGACACCCTCTCTACTTTTAAGATTAGGCTTAAAACTTTCCTTTTTGCTAAAGCTTATAGTTAGGGCTGGATCAGGTGACCCTGAACCATCCCTTAGTTATGCTGCTATAGACGTAGACTGCTGGGGGGTTCCCATGATGCACTGTTTCTTTTTCTTTTTGCTCTGTATGCACCACTCTGCATTTAATCATTAGTGATCGATCTCTGCTCCCCTCCACAGCATGTCTTTTTCCTGGTTCTCTCCCTCAGCCCCAACCAGTCCCAGCAGAAGACTGCCCCTCCCTGAGCCTGGTTCTGCTGGAGGTTTCTTCCTGTTAAAAGGGAGTTTTTCCTTCCCACTGTAGCCAAGTGCTTGCTCACAGGGGGTCGTTTTGACCGTTGGGGTTTTACATAATTATTGTATGGCCTTGCCTTACAATATAAAGCGCCTTGGGGCAACTGTTTGTTGTGATTTGGCGCTATATAAAAAAATTGATTGATTGATTGATTGATGGAAATCCATAAAAACATGTATCGCTTTTGCCAGGACCTTCTGATCATGTGCCATATACCAACACAGTGCAGAGTAGCTACCTAAACTCTATGAGTGAGATAGATTATCTCGTCAATAGTTTTACATCCTCATTGAGCACAACTTTGGATGCTGTAGCTCCTCTGAAAAAGAGAGCCTTAAATCAGAAGTGCTTGACTCCGTGGTATAACTCACAAACTCGCAACTTAAAGCAGATAACCCATAAGTTGGAGAGGAAATGGCATTCACTAATTTAGAAGATCTTCACTTAGCCTGGAAAAAAGAGTCTGTTGCTCTATAAAAAAGCCCTCCGTAAAGCTAGGACATCTTACTACTCATCACTAATTGAAGAAAATAAGAACAACCCCAGGTTTCTTTTCAGCACTGTAGCCAGGCTGACAAAGAGTCAGAGCTCTACTGAGCCGAGTATTCCTTTAATTTTAACTAGTAATGACTTCATGACTTTCTTTGCTAATAAAATTTTAACTATTAGAGAAAAAAAATACTCATAACCATCCCAAAGACATATCGTTATCTTTGGCTGCTTTCAGTAATGCTGGTATTTGGTTAGACTCTTTCTCTCCAATTGTTCTGTCTGAGTTATTTTCATTAGTTAGTTCCTCCAAACCATCAACATGTCTATTAGACCCCATTCTTACCAGGCTGCTCAAGGAAGCCCTACCATTAATTAATGCTTCGATCTTAAATATGATCAATCTATCTTTATTAGTTGGCTATGTACCACAGGCTTTTAAGGTGGCAGTAATTAAACCATTACTTAAAAAGCCATCACTTGACCCAGCTATCTTAGCTAATTATAGGCCAATCTCCAACCTTCCTTTTCTCTCAAAAATTCTTGAAAGGGTAGTTGTAAAACAGCTAACTGATCATCTGCAGAGGAATGGTCTATCTGAAGAGTTTCAGTTAGGTTTCAGAATTCATCATAGCACAGAAACAGCATTAGTGAAGGTTACAAATGATCTTCTTATGGCCTCAGACAGTGGACTCATCTCTGTGCTTGTTCTGTTAGACCTCAGTGCTGCTTTTGATACTGTTGACCATAAAATTTTATTACAGAGATTAGAGCATGCCATAGGTACTAAAGGCACTGCGCTGCGGTGGTTTGAATCATATTTATCTAATAGATTACAATTTGTTCATGTAAATAGGGAGTCTTCTTCATAGACTAAGGTTAATTATGGAGTTCCACAAGGTTCTGTGCTAGGACCAATTTTATTCACTTTATACATGCTTCCCTTAGGCAGTATTATTAGAAAGCATTGCTTAAATTTTCATTGTTATGCAGATGATACCCAGCTTTATCTATCCATGAAGCCAGAGGACACACACCAATTAGTTAAACTGCAGGAATGGCTTACAGACATAAAGACATGGATGACCTCTAATTTCCTGCTTTTGAATTCAGATAAAACTGAAGTTATTGTACTTGGCCCCACAAATCTTAGAAACATGGTGTCTAACCAGATCCTTACTCTGGATGGCATTACCCTGACCTCTAGTAATACTGTGAGAAATCTTGGAGTCATTTTTGATCAGGATATGTCATTCAATGCGCATATTAAGCAAATATGTAGGACTGCTTTTTTACATTTGTGCAATATCTCTAAAATTAGAAAGGTCTTGTCTCAGAGTGATGCTGAAAAACTAATTCATGCATTTTTTTCCTCTAGGCTGGACTATTGTAATTCATTAATATCAGGATGTCCTAAAAGTTCCCTGAAAAGCCTTCAGTTAATTCAAAATGCTGCAGCTAGAGTACTGACGGGGACTAGAAGGAGAGAGCATATTTCACCCATATTGGCCTCTCTTCATTGGCTTCCTGTTAATTCTAGAATACAATTTAAAATTCTTCTTCTTACTTATAAGGTTTTGAATAATCAGGTCCCATCTTATCTTAGGGACCTCTTAGTACCATATCACCCCAATAGAGCGCTTCGCTCTCAGACTGCAGGCTTACTTGTAGTTCCTAGGGTTTTTAAGAGTAGAATGGGAGGCAGAGCCTTCAGCTTTCAGGCTCCTCTCCTGTGGAACCAGCTCCCAATTCGGATCAGGAAGACAGACACCCTCTCTACTTTTAAGATTAGGCTTAAAACTTTCCTTTTTGCTAAAGCTTATAGTTAGGGCTGGATCAGGTGACCCTGAACCATCCCTTAGTTATGCTGCTATAGACAGACTGCTGGGGGGTTCCCATGATGCACTTAGTGTTTCTTTCTCTTTTTGCTCTGTATGCACCACTTTGCATTTAATCATTAGTGATTGATCTCTGCTGTCTTCCACAGCATGTCTTTTTCCTGATTCTCTCCCCTCATCCCCAACCAGTCCCAGCAGAAGACTGCCCCTCCCTGAGCCTGGTTCTGCTGGAGGTTTCTTCCTGTTAAAAGGGAGTTTTTCCTTCCCACTGTCGCCAAGTGCTTGCTCATAGGGGGTTGTTTTGACCGCTGGGGTTTTTCTGCAATTATTGTATGGCTTTTGCCTTGCAATATAAAGCGCCTTGGGGCAACTGTCGTGATTTGGCGCTATATAAATAAAATTGATTTGATTTGATCATGTGAACACTCAGCTGGTGATCTGAACGTCACATCACCCACATGAGCTCTGGTCCACATGACGCTGTGTCTCTCGATCGGCGCGCCGCTCACTGGACACACCGGGCCAGCAGATGTGGACAAGATAAGCGCACACTGCTTCATTCATAGACGTATAGTCATGATGGGTCATCGACAGAGGAACTTGTATTGTCCACTCAATAAGAGGGATTCAATAAATTGCAGTGTTTTTTATAGTGTGTGGTTTTAATTTTTTCCCCACAGTAGCGACGTCTGCAGACAAAGGGGGGTGTGTCCACCTGTGACCTGCAGCCGTGTGTCACTGCAGGATTTCCCCACAATGTAATAATTAAAACGCATATCACGCAATTGCAACGTGGTCACCAGCAGATCACTGTGTGCTAGACACGCGTCTCTTCATGAGACAGGAGCCCGGCTGATGTCTTCATAAGACGAGCGCATCAGGTAATTCATGTAAAACATAAAAGAGAGAACAGTAATCCACGTCATTTCATTACTTCCTGGTGTACATCGAGGCGGAGGCTAATTCTACTCTTTAGGACAGGACTTAAGTATTATAAATTGTGGTGTTTTATTAATTTTTTTCCTCCGCTGCTGTGTGTACAACTTTTCATGCGCTCGCGTGCTGTGAAACCGTCACCGTGGTATCGTACATGCCTGTCCGATCGTGCGTCCGTCCCCACATCAAGGGGGAGTGTTTCACAGTTCCCCATTTCATTTTTTGGGTTCGCGTATTTTCTTCCGGTTTCTGCATCTTTTGTATTATGTGTGAAGGGGCCCTTAAGGTTGCGTGCACCGTGGAAGCAGAAATGGCTGCGCTCAATCTGTCAGAGCCGCTTTCAGCTTTAGCTGCTAAGACCTGCAGTCTCCAATAAAAAAAATGATCAAATCTCAAATTAAGTTATTCACAAAGCTTATTTAGAAATATTTATATCAACACGATATAAATATTCAAAACGACTAACTGAAGGAGCAAGCGTGGAAACCACAGTAAAAAAAAAAAAAAAAAAAGTAAAAAAGACAGAAACCAAACAATCCTGATGTGATTTCAACACTTTTTGAATTTGTGCAACTGGGTGAATAATCTGTCCAGATGTTGAATTGTCATTGCTGACTGAACATTGCACATGTACAATAAATCACCCTGGGCCTGTTTTTTTTTTCACACAGCTCTCCATAGCAGTGGTTTCTGGGGGGAAAGAAAGAGCCCAAAGTAAAACGCAGGTGGCACAAGAAGCCCAAACAACAAGCACTGCAGGAACCAAGGGCATGTGGGCTATAGAGCCGCTGGGGTGGCGCTGGTGTGGGAGGGTGGGATGACAGACTGCTGTTCAACTCCATTAGTTGCTATGTGAGAGGGGCGCATCTAGCAGCACACGACCTGTGAAGAATCTGAGATCTCACTCTATCTTTGAATGGGGTCTGCTGCATTAATTCTATGAAACTGTAACCTCTCAAGCAAATCAAATTACTCTCATTAAGCGCAAGAAGAAAACTGCCTCTGTAATAAGTATGTATAAAAAAGTATTTATTACAGATAATCACCTCTTTAATATGGGCTAGCGTACAACGCCTTTTATTTTTGCTGATTAAGTTTAAAAATGGGGAAACATGGAAGGGCAAAAGCTCCTGGACACACACACACACACACACACACACACACACACACACACACACACACACACACACACACACACACACACACACACACACACACACACACACACACACACACACACACCAATACACAGCTCATGGAGTTTATGAGCGCAGTTGATACAGTGATTAAAGAGGAGGGTGGAGAGATACGGTGCTAGAGGGCCTTGGAGAGGACATGTCTCACCCAGTCATAAAAACACACCTCTCTCTTTAAACCAGCACCAGAAGCACTCACAGCGGGTTCAGCCCGAGGTGAATCGTGAAAGAATTTACATGTAAAGCAGCACGTCATCACACAAACAACACAGGGGCACATGTAGCATGACAATGGAACAGCAGACATTCGCTGACCGCCACATATTTGCAACAGTTTGTGAGGTGGTGCAGGACAACATCGTATGTGAAACACAGCTGCTGCCCTACAAATGTTTCAACTTACCATGATGGAGGTTGTTACGTATTTGGACCCTGACAGTTCCTGTAATGTTGTCGCTGTACACCACCACAGCGGAAGTGAAATGACACGGAGATGTGTCTGTGGCATCGACTTTCTGCTTTAATTGACCAACCTAAGCTTCTGTGGCTGTGACTGCAGAAATGAGACATTCTCATATCAGAGCCTGGATTTGATTGATGAGATGAAAATCCTCCTCTGTTCCACAAAAGCAGAAGTGGTACAGATGAGGGTTTTATTCAAAAGAAGACCTGAAAGTTCAGCTACAATTTGCCAGTAGGTACAGCTGAGATGCAAGCCTAGATTTAATGTTTTGGTGAAAGAAAAGCCTCCTTTGTACCACTTCATCATGAAGCTGTATAACTGGGATACAAAAAGCAAAACATGCACTGTGCACAATTTCTCCAATCACAGCCACAGAAGCCTTTAACTTCTTCTGAGTTGTCTGGATGTCTTGGGGGCTTTTCTCACTCTTCTCCTTCTTGCACAGTCACTCAGTTTTTGAGAACTGTCTACTCCACAGATTTACCATAGAGTGTCATACTGTTTGCATTTCTTCATAATTGATGTAAATAAAGTCCAAGACATATTCAATGACTTGGAAATGTTCATGTAGCCATCCCCTGACTTGTCTGAAGAAAACTGGCAATTATTATACCAAAGGAGCTGATTACTTATGCAACTCATCATCTTGGCTTTTATATTTTTCATTAATTTATATCAAGTTGTAGAGATTTACTTTCAATTTGAGTCTGAAGAAGATCATTTTAGAATTTTTTTTATGGAGAAACCTGATTTACTTTTCGTATTATAAACAAATGCATGAAATACCAAGGGGCTGAATAATTTTACAGACCACTGTATTCAGTGACTTGGAAATGTTCATATGTCCATCTCCTGACTTGTCTCAAGAATTCTGGCTGTAAAAAATGATATTTATTGAAAAATAATCTTCATATTTTATGTACTTATGATATCTGTAAATGGAGGTATACTGTGTATAAAAATGGCTGTAATTCCTAAAGTGATGTCTCTATTAAACACTGAATTAAAGCTGAAAGTCTACACATCAAATTCAACTCAGCTGTTACATTTTAACTCCATTCTGGTAATGCACAGAAATCAAATTTACAAAGCCTGCACCGATGTCCAAATACTTGTGGTCTTAGCAGTCTGGTTTAAAATGACACACAGTTGGCATAATGGCTGGTTGGCGGTGACGTTTTGCTGTTTCCAGGACAGGACTGGAGCAGAAAACTGCTCCTGGAAAACAGCTAGAAGACAGACTTTTTTTCTTTTCTTTAATCTTAATTGGCAATTAATTACAGCAGAAAAAAAGGCTCACAGTTAACAAAAACACATCTAAATGAGTGATAAAACAATTTTGTCTCCACAAAAATCAATTAGGATTAAGGGTCAGGGGTCATTCATTTACTGGTTCAGCATAATTACCTGTTTTTCCTCCCCTCATTTACTTCTTTATTCATATGGGACATGAGCGTCCCCGCAAAGCAAAGGAACATAGTTTTTTGTGAATATTCAAATTAAACATCAATTCCTGAGAGAAAATATCTGTCACACTACAAAGTCACAAGGCTAATGTGCTCCAAAAACAAACTCCCCTGAAGCTAAATTAGGGAATTCTATTAGATTTCAACCTACATACTGTAAATTCCAATTTGATTCACCCAATCAGGTAATATAGAAACAGAAATTACAATGTGACCTGTTGAAAATGTCAACTATGATGAAAATATGCTGAAGTGCATTAACCTGCAAGATGCCTCTGTCTTACAGGGCTTTGTCTGAACAACAAAACAACGCCAGTGCGCCATCACACTGATCTTTAAATTTGAGTGTTTTTTCATGTTTTCCCTGGTGACTTTGTTTAATTTCATCATCTTCAATTTTCAAGCCTTTGCAACACTCTTGTTCCAAACATTGTTCCAGAGGTTGTACCAAAAGAAAGACATCATGTGTCTTGGCAAACGTTTGAGTAATGTTCCTGCGGACCTGCCCCCCTCTGGTGCTGGAACATGACATGCACAAGTCAATGAAGTAGGACAGTAGTGTTTGGATTCACAAACAACACTTAAACCTGTACGGGCTTTCAAGAATTTTATATAATTATCTGAGGGGATTACATAATGAAAGCTTTCTTTTCCTTCTTCTGCTGTCATGCAGACTAGCCACAGAGGGAAGCACATGTGCGCATACGTGAGGTTTTGAGATTACTTGTGACCTGAGCCACTTGTTTGATGGGTGTTCCCAGAGCGTGCACGCTAACATCCTTAAGATGTCCTGTTAATCACTTCAGAGATGTTACCTGGTTCAAAAATAGGGTTTTTAGATTTAGAAGTGTTTATTTCTTGCTAACTTTTACAAAATATATGAGAAACATATTAGATTTAGAAAGAAATAAGCTGCTTCAGAGCGTTTCACGCCGTCTTGGCTTATTTTGTTGGAGCGAGCAGCCAGCTGATGTCAAGCTGCCTGTCTTTACTCCAACTGGCAGTCACTGTGTCCTTCTCAGTGTCTCTTCACATGATCTGGGAAAGCCCTACATGATCTGCTGTCACTAACACATGGACATCATGAAGTTTCATCGCTTGAATTTCTCCCCTTCAGGGGCAGAAATTGTAAATGATTTTCAGCCAGCGCAAAGTTTGATCATAGTATGAATCCTTCATTTAAATACCAAGAAATAATATTATAGTGGAGCCAAAGAAAATTATTTTTATGACTTAAATCTTTAAAAAAAAAAAACAGACATGGTACAGCTTTATCAACAATAAAAAATATATATAGTCAGTGGAGGGTCCATACATGAACTAGTACTTACACTCCTTGCTAAAAGTATAGCAAAAGAAATTCTGAATTTATTTTTACAATGTACTCAAAATGAAGTAATTTGGTTCCTTTTAAATTAACCACCCAGAACTCATACTGGCACTCAGGAATTTGGTCATTATATTGGCCGCTGAATTATGTGTTAATCGACTTAAATTAAACCGGATTCATAATACTGATAATACTGACCCAGTAAGCCTTTTCTCCAGATACCCTCTGTAAAGCACCATGGTAGATCTTGTCATTATAACAGTGTCTTGTTGTGTAACAGCTCATCTACTGCATCACAGAATCGCAGACAAACCACAATTAAAGTCACTTGACAAACAATTTTTATACCATGGTTATAACTCACAGGAGTCTACTCCTTTCATTCAGTATTAACTTAATTTTTAAAAAATGATGTTAAATTGTATTTTTATAATTTTAGTGTCTTTTTATAAAATGTCAGACATTTATTATGGGTCACATTACTTTGTCACCATGTATCATCCGCCAAGGACATAATATCATTGGCATTTATTTATTTCTTTGTCTGTTTGTCTGTTAGCTGGATTACGTCAAAACTACTGCATGGATTTTGACGATATTTTCACCACAGACAGATATTAGGACATGGAAGATTGGTGATTCAGATCCGGATCCAGATTTTGTATCCAGATTTCACTTTAGATTAGAGATTAGATTAGATAGAACTTTACTGATCCCTTGGAAAGACTCCCTCAGGCAAACTGAGGTTCCAGCAGCATTGTATAGCAGTACACAGGCTAATCAATCAATCAATCAATCAATTTTTTTTATATAGCGCCAAATCACAACAAACAGTTGCCCCAAGGCGCCCCATATTGCAAGGCAAGGCCATACAATAATTATGTAAAACCCCAACGGTCAAAACGACCCCCTGTGAGCAAGCACTTGGCTACAGTGGGAAGGAAAAACTCCCTTTTAACAGGAAGAAACCTCCAGCAGAACCAGGCTCAGGGAGGGGCAGTCTTCTGCTGGGACTGGTTGGGGCTGAGGGAGAGAACCAGGAAAAAGACATGCTGTGGAGGGGAGCAGAGATCGATCACTAATGATTAAATGCAGAGTGGTGCATACAGAGCAAAAAGAAAAAGAAACAGTGCATCATGGGAACCCCCCAGCAGTCTACGTCTATAGCAGCATAACTAAGGGATGGTTCAGGGTCACCTGATCCAGCCCTAACTATAAGCTTTAGCAAAAAGGAAAGTTTTAAGCCTAATCTTAAAAGTAGAGAGGGTGTCTGTCTCCCTGATCTGAATTGGGAGCTGGTTCCACAGGAGAGGAGCCTGAAAGCTGAAGGCTCTGCCTCCCATTCTACTCTTACAAACCCTAGGAACTACAAGTAAGCCTGCAGTCTGAGAGCGAAGCGCTCTATTGGGGTAATATGGTACTACGAGGTCCCTAAGATAAGATGGGACCTGATTATTCAAAACCTTATAAGTAAGAAGAAGAATTTTAAATTCTATTCTAGAATTAACAGGAAGCCAATGAAGAGAGGCCAATATGGGTGAGATATGCTCTCTCCTTCTAGTCCCCGTCAGTACTCTAGCTGCAGCATTTTGAATTAACTGAAGGCTTTTTAGGGAACTTTTAGGACAACCTGATAATAATGAATTACAATAGTCCAGCCTAGAGGAAATAAATGCATGAATTAGTTTTTCAGCATCACTCTGAGACAAGACCTTTCTGATTTTAGAGATATTGCGTAAATGCAAAAAAGCAGTCCTACATATTTGTTTAATATGCACTTTGAATGACATATCCTGATCAAAAATGACTCCAAGATTTCTCACAGTATTACTAGAGGTCAGGGTAATGCCATCCAGAGTAAGGATCTGGTTAGACACCATGTTTCTAAGATTTGTGGGGCCAAGTACAATAACTTCAGTTTTATCTGAGTTTAAAAGCAGGAAATTAGAGGTCATCCATGTCTTTATGTCTGTAAGACAATCCTGCAGTTTAGCTAATTGGTGTGTGTCCTCTGGCTTCATGGATAGATAAAGCTGGGTATCATCTGCGTAACAATGAAAATTTAAGCAATACCGTCTAATAATACTGCCTAAGGGAAGCATGTATAAAGTGAATAAAATTGGTCCTAGCACAGAACCTTGTGGAACTCCATAATTAACTTTAGTCTGTGAAGAAGATTCCCCATTTACATGAACAAATTGTAATCTATTAGACAAATATGATTCAAACCACCGCAGCGCAGTGCCTTTAATACCTATGGCATGCTCTAATCTCTGTAATAAAATTTTATGGTCAACAGTATCAAAAGCAGCACTGAGATCTAACAGAACAAGCACAGAGATGAGTCCACTGTCCGAGGCCATAAGAAGATCATTTGTAACCTTCACTAATGCTGTTTCTGTACTATGATGAATTCTAAAACCTGACTGAAACTCTTCAAATAGACCATTCCTCTGCAGATGATCAGTTAGCTGTTTTACAACTACCCTTTCAAGAATTTTTGAGAGAAAAGGAAGGTTGGAGATTGGCCTATAATTAGCTAAGATAGCTGGGTCAAGTGATGGCTTTTTAAGTAATGGTTTAATTACTGCCACCTTAAAAGCCTGTGGTACATAGCCAACTAACAAAGATAGATTGATCATATTTAAGATCGAAGCATTAAATAATGGTAGGGCTTCCTTGAGCAGCCTGGTAGGAATGGGGTCTAATAAACATGTTGATGGTTTGGATGAAGTAACTAATGAGAATAACTCAGACAGAACAATCGGAGAGAAAGAGTCTAACCAAATACCGGCATCACTGAAAGCAGCCAAAGATAACGATACGTCTTTGGGATGGTTATGAGTAATTTTTTCTCTAATAGTTAAAATTTTGTTAGCAAAGAAAGTCATGAAGTCATTACTAGTTAAAGTTAATGGAATACTCAGCTCAATAGAGCTCTGACTCTTTGTCAGCCTGGCTACAGTGCTGAAAAGAAACCTGGGGTTGTTCTTATTTTCTTCAATTAGTGATGAGTAGAAAGATGTCCTAGCTTTACGAAGGGCTTTTTTATAGAGCAACAGACTCTTTTTCCAGGCTAAGTGAAGATCTTCTAAATTAGTGAGACGCCATTTCCTCTCCAACTTACGGGTTATCTGCTTTAAGCTACGAGTTTGTGAGTTATACCACGGAGTCAGACACTTCTGATTTAAAGCTCTCTTTTTCAGAGGAGCTACAGCATCCAAAGTTGTCTTCAATGAGGATGTAAAACTATTGACGAGATACTCTATCTCCCTTACAGAGTTTAGGTAGCTACTCTGCACTGTGTTGGTATATGGCATTAGAGAACATAAAGAAGGAATCATATCCTTAAACCTAGTTACAGCGCTTTCTGAAAGACTTCTAGTGTAATGAAACTTATTCCCCACTGCTGGGTAGTCCATCAGAGTAAATGTAAATGTTATTAAGAAATGATCAGACAGAAGGGAGTTATCAGGGAATACTGTTAAGTCTTCTATTTCCATACCATAAGTCAGAACAAGATCTAAGATATGATTAAAGTGGTGGGTGGACTCATTTACTTTTTGAGCAAAGCCAATAGAGTCTAATAATAGATTAAATGCAGTGTTGAGGCTGTCATTCTCAGCATCTGTGTGGATGTTAAAATCGCCCACTATAATTATCTTATCTGAGCTAAGCACTAAGTCAGACAAAAGGTCTGAAAATTCACAGAGAAACTCACAGTAACGACCAGGTGGACGATAGATAATAACAAATAAAACTGGTTTTTGGGACTTCCAATTTGGATGGACAAGACTAAGAGACAAGCTTTCAAATGAATTAAAGCTCTGTCTGGGTTTTGGATTAATTAATAAGCTGGAATGGAAGATTGCTGCTAATCCTCCACCCCGGCCCGTGCTACGAGCATTCTGACAGTTAGTGTGACTCGGGGGTGTTGACTCATTTAAACTAACATATTCATCCTGCTGTAACCAGGTTTCTGTTAGGCAGAATAAATCAATATGTTGATCAATTATTATATCATTTACCAACAGGGACTTAGAAGAGAGAGACCTAATGTTTAATAGACCACATTTAACTGTTTTAGTCTGTGGTGCAGTTGAAGGTGCTATATTATTTTTTCTTTTTGAAAAAATCTTTTTGGCTAATAAACACACAGAGTATCAAAAGTGAAAGTAAAAAAGAAAAACAGTTTGCAATATAAATACACAATATAAATAACAGACATACTGATCAATACTGGTTTACTGGCTACTACTGTTCCTCTCCTTCCCGTCCTCTCTCTTCCTGTTACTCGTCCTCCCCCTGAGTGAGGAGTTGTACAGTCTGATGTCTTGAAGGACAAAGTTTTTCAGTCTGTTGGTCCTACACTGAGGAAGGAGCAGTCTGTGGCTGAAGAGGCTCCTCTTCAGCCACAGAGCCAACCCACCTGATCAGTTTGTTCAGTCTGGATGTGCTGCCCCCCCAGCACACCACAGTGTAAAAAAGGACACTGGCTACTACTGACTGTTAAGAGCATCCACAGGAGTTTCCTGCAGATGTTAAAAGACCACAACCTCCTCACTGAAGAGAATCCTTACTGTGCTGTTTCTCTAATCCAGGTGTGAGTGGACTCAGTGTAGCAGGTAGAGGATGGCATCCTCCACACCAACAGCTGCCCGATATGCAAACTGCAGATAGTCCTGGGCGTGTTGCACCTGGGCTTTGAGAGAGCTGAGGAAGAGCCGCTCCAACATCTTCATCAGGTGTGACGTGAGTGCCACTGGTCGGAAGTCATTCAGCTCACTGCGCCGGTTATTCTTAGGAACTCGAACAGTGCATGAAGTCTTCCAGAGGGTGGCCTCTCTCCCTAGCTACAGGCTAAGGTTGAAGATATTGTAGCGGTTCTACTAGTTCAGTCGCACAGGTCTTCAGTAGTTGGGGACACTCCTTGTCTGGGCTTGTCGCTTTCCTGGGATGAAGCTTCCTCAGCTGTCCTCTGATCTGGTCCACAGTGATGTATGGAGGAGGGTGTGTTGAAGTGATGGAGGAGGAGTGATGTCTGGTGAGGAGGCATGCTGATGGAAGAAGTGATGTCTGCAATGAGGGAGGGGGTGGGGGAGCATGGTCTGGTTGAACCGGTTGAAGAGGTTGTTAAGTTTGCCCACCCTCTCCGTTGTCCTCCCTGTGTCTCTGGTCTTTGTTTTATGGCCTGTGATGGTTTTCATACCTTCCCAGACATTCCTGATGTTGTTTTGTTTCAGCTTGTGTTCATCTTTCTCCTGTAGTTGTTCTTTGCTTTTGTCCTTCTGCAGAGTTTCACCTCCTGCTGTGCTGCCTTCATTGTCTCCATGCCTCTGCTCCTGAAGGTGGCTTTCTTCCTGTTAAGGAGAGCTTTAACTTCTCACGTTACCCATGGTGTGTTATGGTAACAGTGGACAGTCTTGGTTAGCCAGACCACGTCTGCACAGAATAAGATAATCCATCAGACTGTGTCAGTCCCTCAATGTCCTCACCATGCGGGTTGATCAGCTCATCCCAGACTGTGGTGTTGTAGCAGTCTCTCAGGGCACTTTCCACTTCAGGGGACCACCTCCTGACAGAGCGAGTGGTTACAAGCTGCCTTTGTACCAGGGGGTATACTGTGGCTGTTGGTAGACCAGATTGTGATGAGACTTCCTGAGAGGGGGGAGGAGTGTGGCTCTGTATGCATCCCTTACATTAACATACACAAAGTCAACTGTCCTGTTGTTTCTTGTTGGACAGTCCACAATCTGGAGAAAAGCAGCCAAAGTAGAGTCTAAAGTTGCATGGTTAAAATCCCCAGACATGATCATCAGTGCCTCAGGGTGCTCTGTCTCCAGTCTTGCTGTGACAGTGTTAATTTTGTCAAATGCAGTGGCTGCATCTGCTCTCGGGGGGATGTAGACACAGATGTTGATCACGTAACTCAGCTCCCTTGGGAGACAGTATGGCTGTAGGCTAACAGCTAGCAACTCAGGGTCCTGGCAGCACAAGATTGTCTTTACAGAGATACATCCTGGGTTACACCAGCGGTTAACATACACGATAAGACCTCCACCTTTGCTTTTTCTGCACACTTTAGTGTGTCTGTCAGCTCTCACAAGAGGTCCACATTAGCATCCGGTACGAGGTGGGTTAGCCATGTCTCCATAAAGATTAACAAGCTGCTCTCACAGTAAATCTTCTGTTTTTTCAGTGCTGACAGCTTGTCCATCTTGATCAGCAGGGAGTTCACATTTCCCATAATCATGGAGGGAATCGATGGTTTGTAGCACCTCCGGTTGTCTGCTAGCCTAGCCTTTAGCTTAGCCCCGGCCTTGCTGCCATTGGGTCTCCTCCTCAACTCTGCCAGGACGGGGTGTCGTATTTCGGCTCGTCCCTTTGTTCACACAGCCAGTAGTTCCTCTCTTAAATAAGTGAAAAAGCTGGCTCCTGGTAGCATTCAAAAGTTCAAAATATCCATGGGATATATATCACAATGTCTTTGCGAGAAGAGCAGAATGGTAAAAAAGAAAAGGAAAAGCTTTATATAGGCTTTGAAGGATCACGTCAAAACTACTTCACAGATTCTCACCAAATTTGCACCACAGATAAATATTGGGGCATGGAAGACTACGAGGTTTGTGAGAAAAGAAACGGACCTTTTTATTTTTTAAAAAAACTATATGGATTTGAATCACGTGCGATTACGTCAGCCAAGCTTGAACCCTCGTGCACATGCGTGAGTTTTTTCACGCCTGTCGGTTGCGTCATTCGCCTGTGGGCAGGCTTTGAGTGAGCACTGGTCCACCCCTCCCGTCGGAATTCCTTTGTCTGACAACTTGTTGAGAGACTGGTGCTTTGCTTTATCAAACTTTTTTCAGAAACTGTGAGACACATCCAAGTGGACACCATTCGAGAAATTCAGACGGTTTTCGGTGAAAATTTTAAGGGATGATGAGAGATTATGAAGTGTTACTGTCGCTTTAAGGACTGACCAAGGAGCCGGACGGTGCACCGCGCCCCGAGCCGCTGTCGTTAGCCTGTTTCGAGCTGAAAACTTCCAAATTTAAGCCTCTGTTGACCCAGGACGTCGTGAGAGAACAGAGAAGTTTCAGAAGAGGTCGGGATCAGCAGTTTATCCGGACATTCCACTGTTAAAGGAGATTTTGTAATGAAAGACATGCGGACAGATTCGTGCGTCGGGACGCAGCCGCTCATCGCGCAGCGCCACATGAAAACGCCTCCGTGTTGATAACCATTTGTAAGATTTAGGCGGCTTTCGATGGCTTTCAGTCGAGTGAGTATCCGAGAAATTGTTTAACAGCTGGCCATGTTCAAACTTGTCCTGTAAGGCTTCCAACGGAGGTGTTTTGCTGTGGCGCCGAGCCATGAGCGGCTGGGTGCCGACGCGCGAATCCGTCCGCACGTCTTTCTTTACAAAATCTCCTTTAACAGTGGAATGTCTGGATAAACTGCTGATCCCGACCTCTTCTGAAACTTCTCTGTTCTCTCACGACGTCCTGCATCAACAGAGGCTTAAATTTAGAAGTTTTCAGCTTGAAACATGCTGATGACGGCGGCTCAGGGCACGGCGCGCCATCTGGCTCCGTGGGCAGTCCTTAAAGCGACAGTAACACTCCATAATCTCTCATCAGCCCTTAAAATTTTCACCAAAAACCGTCTGAATTTCTCGAATGGTGTCCACTCGGATCTGCCTCACAGTTTCTGAAAAAATTTTGATAAAGCAAAGCGCCAGTCTCTCAGCAAGTTGTCAGACAAAGGAATTCCGACGGGAGGGGTGGACCAGTGCTCACTCAAAGCCTGCCCACAGGCGAATGACGCAACCGACAGGCGTGAAAAAACTCAATGCATGCGCACGAGGGTTCAAGCTTGTCTGATGTAATCGCACGTGATTCAAATCCATATAGTTTTTGAAAAAAATAAAAAGGTCCATTTCTTTTCTCACAGATCTCGTACACTGAATTTTGGAGGTGATCCGGATCCGAACTGGCAGAAGTCAGAAATCTCTGATTGCTCTTGTTCCATTTTGTACCCGTGTTTTGATCACGTATCTCCACTCTCAAGGAAATAGTACTTGTGTTTTGCTGTGTTGTCCCTTAATTATCAACATCATATAATAATTAATTGAATCAAATCCGCATGGAGAAAAGGTCTTAAAGCTTTCTGTAACTGAGCACATGGCAGAATTCAGACGGACTTACAGTTGCTTTCAGGTGCCCACTCACACTCAAATGTTCAAACATCTTGACTATGTGGAGCTGCACAACAAGACAGTGCAGTGGAGAAGATTCTCCATCTCAGTGTTTTTGCCTTGTGGCTACAAATCACTGCTGGTGCTTCTTCTTTGTCTGTCATCCTTTCCCGTCAATCTCGTGTGCTGTGACTCACAGTAGGTAGATGTGAAGAGTGAAGCAGAAAGGAGTAGCACCTCTGATTCTGTTTGTTCTTGTTGTATTTTAAGAAAATTTTAAAAGGTTTTTGGAGCAGTGTTGGAGTTGAACGTCTTTCTGCAAGCTGCGGGCCTTTAGACAAAACTATTTTATCACATTAACACTTTGTAAACATCTACAAAAATACGAGGTCTGTTAGAAAAGAATCCAACCTTTTTATTTTATGCAAAAAATATATGGATTTGATTCATATGTTTTTACATCAGCCAAGCTTGAACCTTCGTGCGCATGCGTGAGTTTTTCCACGCCTGTCGGTTGCGTCATTCGCCTGTGGGCAGGCTTTGAGTGAGCACTGGTCCATCCCTCTCGTCGTTGTTTCATTGCGAGGAAATGGTGAATGATTTGGGCTTTTTTTCCATCAGAATTTTTTCAGAAACTGTTAGAGACAGGCAGCTGGAAACCATTCGAAAAATTTATCTGGCTTTCGGTGAAAATTTTACGGGCTTCACAGAGAATAAGGAGTGTTACTACAGCTTTAAGGACTGCCCATAATGGTGCACGGCGCGCCGCGCTCTGAGCTGCCATCGAGAGGCAGAAACCACCACATCATTTCTAAACGGATCGCTGTGTGGAGCCAGGACCGTCGTGTGCAATTTCTCTGGTTATCACAAGAACTGGACATCAGCAATTTTCCGGCAGATTTTACTTTTAACAAGAGATTTTGTCATGGAAAGCCGCGCGGAGGCTTCGCGCGTCACGACCGATTCGCTGATGGAGTGAGATAAAGGAACACCTCCGTTTCGGAGTGTTAAAGGACAAGTTGGGACATGCCTATCTCGGCTTTCAGTGCTTACCAGTCGAGTGAGTATAAGAGAAATTGTGGAGAGCGCGGCTTTCCATGACAAAATCTCTTGTTAAAAGTGAAATCTTCCAGAAAATGGCTGATGTCCAGCTCTTGTGATAACCAGAGAAATTGCACACGATGGTCCCGGCTCCACACAGCAATCCGTGTTCCATTGTGGGCAGTCCTTAAAGCTGTAGTAACACTCCTTATTCTCTGTGAAGCCCGTAAAATTTTCACCGAAAGCCAGAAAATTTTTTCGAATGGTTTCCAGCTGCCTGTCTCTAACAGTTTCTGAAAAAATTCTGATTGAAAAAAGCCCAAATCATTCGCCATTTCCTTGCAATGAAACAACGACGAGAGGGGTGGACCAGTGCTCACTCAAAGCCTGCCCACAGGCGAATGACGCAACCGACAGGCATGGAAAAACTCATGCATGCGCACGAAGGTTCAAGCATGTCCATTAAGTCAAAGTGCAAGATATTTGCCCAGGTAGAAGCCCCATCCCTATTGTGCACAATTTTAAAACATTCACAATCACTAGTCAAAGTCATAGTTTAGAAATTATTCTGCCTGATCACACCATTAAAGGCAATCACATATTCTGACATAATTACAAGTTGAAATGACTAAATAAAAAAAAAATGATTTCATCATGAAGTTTATGTCACATTAAGAAATCCTAATTTACAAGACACTGCAGTCATTGTTAAATCATCTGCTGTTGCATTTTTAATAACATATATATATATATATATATATATATATATATATATATATATATATATATATATACAAGGTCTATTAGAAAACTAGCCGGCAGTTTTATAAAAAAAAAAAAAACTATATGGATTTGAATCACGTGCAATTACACCAGACATGCTTGAACCCTCGTGCGCATGCGTGAGTTTTTTCACGCGTGTCGTTGACGTCGTTCGCCTGTGGGCAGGCTTTGAGTGAGCACTGGTCCAGCCCTCTCGGCTGAAATCCTTTGTCTGAGACGCTGCTGGAGACGGCGCGCGTTGCTTTATCAAAATTTTTTCAGGACCTGTGAGGGATATCCAAGTGGACATTATTCGAGAAATTCAGCAGGTTTTCGGTGAAAAGTTTAACGGCTGATGAGAGATTGTGGAGTTTCTTTCGCTTTAAGGACAGCTCACAAAGCGGATCGGCGCGGCGTGGTCGGAGGTGGCGTCTGTCTGGCTGTTTCGAGCTGAAAACATCCTAATTTAAGGCTCTGTTCACCCAGGTCGTCGTCAGAGAACAGAGAAGTTTCAGAAGAAGTCGGCATGAGGAGTTTATGCAGACATTCCACTGTTAAAGGAGATTTTGTAATGAAAGAACGTGTAGGCAAATTCGCCGAGTCGGTTCCGTGACGACGACGCAAATCCGTCTGCGCCGTGACAGGAAAAACACCTCCGTACTGAAAACCATTTGTAAAATTCAGGTGGCTTTTGATGGCTTTCAACAAGTGAGTATCTGAGAAATTGTTTAACAGCTGGGCATGTTCCAACTTGTCCGTTAAGATTTCCAATGGAGGTGTTTTTCCTGTCGCGACCCCCCGCGGCCGGGTCCGGCCCGACATGCGAATCTGCCTGCACGTTCTTTCATTACAAAATCTCCTTTAACAGTGGAATGTCCGCATAAACTCCTCATGCCGACCTCTTCTGAAACTTCTCTGTTCTCTGACGACGACCTGGGTGAACAGAGCCTGAAATGTGGAAGTTTTCAGCTTGAAACAGCGAGACGACGCCGCCTCGAAGCGCAGATCGGCGTCAGGCGCCGTGGGCCGTCCTTAAAGCGACACTAACAGACCAAAATCTCTCATCAGCCGTTAAATTTTTCATCGAAAACCAGCTGAATTTATCGTATGGTGTCCACTCAGTTGTGCCTTACAGTTTTTTAAAAAATTTTTATCAAACAAAGCAGCAGTCTCTGAGCCATTCCTAAACAATGAAAAAAACGACAAGAGGGTGGGCCACTCCTCACTCAAAGACTGCCCACAGGCGAATGATGTAACCGACAGGCGTGAAAAAACTCTCGCATGCCCACGAGGGTTCAAGCATGTCTGATGTAATCACACGTGATTCAAATCCATAAGGTTTTTGAAAAAAATAATAAGGTCGGATACTTTTCTAACAGACCTCATATATATATATATATATATATATATATATATATATATATATATATATATATATATATATATGAATATCTACCAGACTTATTTGTCTAAAAATATATGTCCAGGGGTACTTATGTTAATCAAGAAATCATCTCATCTGAAACAACAGTTAAGTATGGTTTTAATTTAGAGATAAAGGTTTCTAAATAATCTTTTTTTACTATTTTAATTACAAGTGTTCTATTATAACAAACCTTTTGTACAATAATCAGAAATTAATTTTTGAGGTAAAAAAGTTAACAAAATCAAGTCAGTCAATTTTGAGATAAGTAGCTTATTTTGAATGAACTCCTCTCCAAGATAAAGTTGTTCTAATGCATCTGTTGTCAATGAAATGTTAACACAACTCTACATATTTGACCATTTAATTTTTGACATTTTAGGGGAAGCTGAGCTTTCCTTGCAGTCTTAGTGAAATTGCTTCCGGTAGAAATTTCTGCCCCTCTGTTGACGCATTCAACGCAAGCGAAGGTGACAAAATGTAGAGAACAACACTACCATCTGCTGGATGGCAGTGTGAATAACAAGCCACATATGTGTGGAAATCTGTGCAGGTTTTGTGATCAGAATGTCTCAAAATTCCATAACTGCGCAAACCGATGAATACGTATGTGTGATCACTGAGCCACAAATGCTGAATCACATTTCATAAACAAAATTTACAGTTTTGCAAATGTGTTTTTTTAACAAATGAAAAAATGACATATTTCCAAATACGCATTTAGTTGTAAAAACCAACACACGTTACTAATCAGAAATTTGTGTTTGTGGATGGCAAAACGTGTGCAAATCAAGGAATATCTGTAGATCACCCTTTGTGCATTTGCATGTATTAATGAGACAAATTTAACTATAAAAACAAGGTGGAAGTGCTGCTTTCCTCAGGTGGATACAGTGGACTGCATACATAAATGTACAGTAGAATAAACTGAGGGGTAACTTTCATTTTACCCCTCTAGAACGCAAACTTTTGTTTCTTGGCCAGAGGCAAATCAGCAAAAAGGAAGCCATCCTTTTCTCTGCCGTCAGCGAAAATGCTGGGATATGCCAGGACACGCAGCTGTTGCGTTTATGTTTGATACGTCTACAGGCAGCATGTGTAGACACAGCAGCTTAGTCACAGGTGGCAAAGACTTGAAGTCACCTCCAGTCGGGATCCAAAGAAAATGGAAACAGAGGCGCAACAGTAATCACAGATGCAACGTCAGACAGTCAGACCATCTTTGCAGTTTTAATAGATCAATTTAACGCAGCTGAAAAGTTCAAAAATAGCTGAAGGTTCAGAAAATGAGACTACAGAAGCTTAACGGGGATAAAAACGTCAAAAGGACTTCAAAGCATCAGTCTCTCAGCAGTTTGAAATTTTAATCACTGACTACATTGAACACACAACGTCTGAGATTGACAACGGGATTCGTGATTTCCGTGATTGAATCGTGATTTTCTGATTTTTTTTTTTTTTTTTAAGAATCTGTCTCTCGCAGCTGAAGTGTGCCTACGATAAAAACTACAGACCTCTCCATTCTTTGTAGGTGGGAAAACTTGCAAAATCGACAGTGGATCAAATACATATTTGCCTCACTGTAAGTGCAAGTGTTTTTCTGTCCTGTTGGTGTTCTGAAGTCGTGGTTGTGTCGTGGGCAGGCCTAAGGAGGACAGAACCCGAGTAGAACAGAGCAAGAACACGAGACAGTGATAACTTAATCAGATGCTGCTACCACAGAGTCTCTTGTCCCCTCACCTCCACGTCCCAGTGGTCCCGTTTTCAATTTAACACAGGAGTTGACCACATTTCACTCACTGCAGGGTGAAGGCACATCTTTGACACTTTAACATTAGAAGCACAGCTTTCTGCTGATTAAAAGCCTTCACTCTGTCTCTTCTTTCTCCCGCTGTATGGTGAGAGGTAATGTGAGATGATGTCCATTTCCTGGCCCTCCTTTCTCTCTAAATCAACCACAAATAACACACATCATTCTGTGCCTATCTTGATTTCACTCCAGAAGATAAGGACGCCAGTTATTGTTTTCATTGAGCTTGAGTGCTACGAAACAGAACAGCAAATTACTCTCAGATCAAGATAAATACACCACAAATCACTAATTCAATCAGTCTTCCACACCGGTGATGTTTTGAAGTGAGGGGAATATGAAAAGATTGTACTGTGAAACTCGAGATTGGTGCCGCAAAACCGACTGGAGACCTCAGCAAGCTAAGAAGAAACACCAACAGTGGCTGGAATCAGAATTGTCATTGCAGAAGCAGCAATAAAGGAGACGACTGTTAAAAAGCACAATTTTACTGAAACCTTTACAGCGATGATGCAAAAGGGCTGATAGCAGAACAGACTCAACAAATACAGAGATTAGGTTGTGATGTTCTTTGGGTGGAGGACAATGTGGATGAATCGCTGAGCAAAATATTTCCTGAAGTGGTTATTTGTCCTGTGACATGTCCAGTTGAGCTCAAACAAATGGCAGTGTGTTTAAAAAATGAGTAAAGCTCAAAATCATTAAAATAGCTTTTATTTCCATATACACAAATGCACTGGGAACACTGCACATTCTATCTCACATCAAAACATGAAGAAAAATCTAATTTGTTATTACCAAATATGGCCATTGGGTAAAAATATGGTCCACCCATCTGTCTGTGCTCAGCATAAGTCCAGTCCTATTCCTGTCAGGGTCTTCAAATTCACAGGGAGCATTATTGAGATACAGACCTTGAACAAGTTCAAAGATGGCTAACCTTGACCTATTTTAAGAGGTCAAAAGGTCACATTTTATTTCTTGTTTTTATGGTCATATGGCCGAGGGCTTTTCAGCATTGCATTATTTTTCTTTCTTTGACCCTTTTTCCACCCTTACAAGTGGACCTTATTTAATTTAAGGCCAAAGGCAGCAAATGTTGTTGCGGCCTGCTGGTTGTTGTGCATTTTTCTCTGAAAATCTGAGTAAAAATGGGTTGTCCCAAACATTGATCAGAAGAACAGCGTCCTTTGATTAAAAAGTTGATTGGAGAGGGGAAAACAGTGCAGAAAATGATAGACTGCTCAGCTAAAATGACCTCAACTGCTTTAGCCCTTTGCAGTCTTTGACTGTGTTTTTGACTACTTTTGGTTTTTCCATCATAATTTACCATAAAATTTGCCGCAAAACCTAAAATCAGAATCAGAAGAAGAAAATCAATAGAAAAAGTTTGGACTTGGGGGGGGGGGGGGGGGGGGGGGGTGTTTCTACTTGAACTCCTGTGTTCTCCACCCCTGGAGCCTGCTCACTGCTGGGGCAGTGTGTGTCTCCACCCTGCTCTGCTCCAGGACCCGCATGGTCCGATCCACTGTGAAAATCTGTGCACACAGATCGGTGAATCCACCTGCTCTGGTTCATCCAGACCAGAACAATAACGTCCATGTCATTATGACGTGTGCCGCGCTTCGATCGTCTTCATGCAGTTAAAAATGAGAATTGACATGCTGTTCCAGATGCCTGATTATTTTGACACACTAACTACACATGCTAAAACTACACCACACACTAACTACACATGCTAAAACACTCCACCACACACACTAAAACTCCAAGCACGGCAAATGCACAATTTTCAAAATAGATCATTTTCTCCTTTTTGCTCCGCATGAAATCATAATTATGTGGATTGGGGATCATTGTTTATTTGGGAATATATTTTACACCAGTGATAAAGAAAAATTTGTGTATTTTTTTAAATTTGTTCACTGTGGCAGAGAGACATGGAAGAAAAGTCCAGTTCACACAACGCACATGTGCACACACATACGGATTTGTGTGCTATCGTCAAACCCACGTGAAGTTGGTGACTGCGATTGGTTAGGTACTGAGTTTTCCACCAATGGTAACACCCCTTTCTCCTGCTGCAGGTGAGGGAGTCCTGTTTCTTCCCAGCCTTCTCACTCCTTCAACTGAAAGGAGGAAAAGTCATTTTGCTGCAGCTGTCTGCAAAACGCACAGCAAATATGAGAATATCATCCCCCCCCCCCCCAAAAAAAAAAAACTTGTATAAATTATTAATCATAATTCAAGTTATATTTGGCCTATTAAGGTTGAAGTCTCCACATTCAACACACTTTCAGACACTCAGAATGGAGCAGGTTGTGTACTACGTGCGCTTAATTAGGTCATGTGACTTTTGACGCGCTGGTGCATCATTCGACTCCAGAGGGTTACAATGGCAACAAAACCATAAAGATGTGGAAGAAAACCATGATTCAAATGGATCAAAGAATAACCAGAATGGCAAAGACTCAGCCAATGATCCGCTCCACTGACATCAAAGAAGGTCTAAAGTTAGTTAGCTATATAAATAAAAGTATTGTTATCATTATTATTAGAACAATGCATTTTCATGTGTTATAGAAACAAGTGGAGGTACTGAGTTTAAGAGCCACTGTGCAGCAGTTTGTTTTTTATGAGCTAATATTCTCACAGTCTGTCATCACAGAATGCCAAAGGGACAAAGGAATGTCTGTGGACCACATAAAGCTTTACGTCATCCTTCATGGACACGTCTGCGTTCTTATGAAAATTACTTTATAGCACCACATATCCACGAGAACAGTGGGCAGCAGCTATTTTACACTTGCACAAATTCTCTGCTCTGCTGTGCACAATGATTATTTGTAAGGACATTGCCGTTTTAACCACTTACTGTACATGTTAAACCTAAACTGATTAAAAAAAAAGTTTATGCTGGCTGTTTTGACCATAGTTGAATGAATGTTAGACAATCAAACCACCCCAAATAAAAAAACAAAAACACATCACATTTCCCTCAAAAAAATCATCACATTAAACAAATTATATAATTCTTAATGTTTTATTTTCTCTTTGAATATGAACATCTTCTGAAATGGAAGGTGGTAAAATAATGATGCATTTTAGTCAGAACCATGTACATTCATTAATTTATTCATTTTCTGCTGTGTATCTGGGTCTGGGTTGCAGTGACAGTAGAACAAGCAGCTCATGCGGCACTAACTCGACCCTGGGGATCCCGAGGCATTTCCAAGCCATCAGAGAAATATAATCCCTCCAGTATGTCCTGGGTCTTCCCCAGGGCTTCATCTCGTCTTCCAGGCTGTGCCTGGAAAACCTCCCGAGGAAGACAACCAGGAGACATCCTCACCAGATGCCCAAAACACCTCAGCTGCCTCCTTTCGATGTGAAGAAGCAGTGGGTCTATCTACTCTGAGTCCCTCATGGATAGTCGAGCTTGTCATCCTGTCCCTCAGTTGTAAGCCCAGTTACCAGTGTAAGTGGCAGAATCTCATTTCTGCCACTTGTATCCACAACTTTAATATTTCTGTCAATAACCAAAGTGCATGACCTAGTTGAGTATAATAGCATAAAAAGACCGGAAAATTGAAAGTCTTGCCTTCTGACTCAAGTCTTTCCTCACCATGATGGTCATTACAGCGTCCATAAAACATCAGATGCTGCCCCGATCAGTCTGTTGATCTCACGTTCGAACTTACCCCCACTTGTGAACAAGACCGCAAGGTGCTTAACCTCCTCCACTTGGTGCAATAATTCTGTCACAATCCACCCTTTTCCAACAGAGGTACAAGGTCTCAGATTTGGAGGTGCTGATTCTCATCCACACAGCCTTGAACCTGCTCAGTACGCATCAGAGGTCACTGCCTGGTGAAGCCAACAGAACCACATCCTTTGCAGAAAGCAGAGCTGCAACCCCGAGAACACCAAAATGGACATCCTCTGGTCCCTGCCTGTGCCTTGAAATAATATGCATGAATATCACAAACAGGATTGGTGACAAGGGGCAGCCCTGACAGAGCCCAACACCCACCAGAAATAAGTCAGATGTAATACCAAGAATGCGGACACAGCTTCTACTTTGGTCATGCGAGAGCGAGAGAGAGAGAGAGAGACAATAGTTCCAGTACCCCATACTCCCACAGCAACCCCAAAAGGACACCAAAAGGGACATGGTCATAAGTCTTTTCCAAGTCCACAAAACACGTGTAGACTGGTTTGTCATACGACCAAGACCCTTCTAATATGTTCGCGAGGGTGAAGAGCTGGTCCATCGTTCCATGACCAGGATGGAACAGGCACTGCTGCTCCTGAATCTGAGGTTCGATTAACATCTAAGTCTCCTCTCTATTACCATGCCATAGGCTTTCCCAGGGAGGCTGAGAAGTGTGATTCCTCTGTAACACAATCTTCCATCCCCTTTTTAAAAGATGGACATGAACACCCCAGTTTGCCGATCCAGAGGTACTGTCCCCAACTTCCATTCAACATTGTATAAGTGTGTCAGCCATGACAGCCCAACAACATCCATAGACCTCAGCATCTCAGGATTAATCTCGGCCACATCCAGCGACTTGCTACTTAAGACTTTTATGAATACCTCAGTGACCTCCGCTACAGATCAGCTGAGTCTCCCATCCTTGTTCTTTCCACTGCCTGACGATATCCTCAGTCGAGTTTAGCAGCTCTCCTCCCTTGCTAAATACTGCCTGTACTAAGAACTGCCTCCCTTTCTTGAGTCACTTTACAGTTTGTCAGAACCACTATGAGGCTGACCGAAAGTCACTCTCCATGGAACCACGTACATTATATAATGGCTGACTGGATCCTTGTCATTTGATTAGTGGGTTGTATGTCACATGACATGGATTATTTGCACCATTTGCTGTTGTGTTTCATTTACCGTGCTATAGTTATTTTTAACATGCAATTTTGGTGCTATATGAAATGTGCTATTGCACGTCCCAACCACTGCACGCTCACACACTACTGGGGGCGGCGTTTAGTTAAACATGGCGGAGTTTGGTTTACTGCCGGACGACAATTTGAAGGAGCTAATCGGTGCTGCTAATTCTTCTAATCCAACAAAACAAATCTACTACACTGTAAGACATCTAGAGGCATGAAGAGCTGTTAGGATGAAAAGCTGGACAAATTTTGGACGTGATTTTTTGCTGGACTGAGGAAGTACAATTCTTCATGAAGTCAGTGCACAGCATCATGGACTAACTATTTTTCCAAGTTGACTGAGAACTATTTTGGAATCCAATTTAAAGTTCATGTTGGACTGTTGACATCAAAGCACCAGTGGAACACCAAAATGCAAGTCCCTTTTCTGCTGTTTAGAAATTAATAAAATAAAGGATATCAAAGGACAAGGATCTATTTTTGCCACTATACAAAACAAATAATGAATGTTTTTTATTCTTTCAAAGAAACGAATACTTAATTCAGCGAACACTGGAATGTTCCATTTAACATTCATTGTTTGTATATTAACTTACAAAGAGTCAACAATGAATATGCTTAAGAGATTTTTCCAAGGAAATAGTAAAATCTTGACGTAAAAAGCATTGTTTGCTGATCCAGTGAAATTACATAACAAATGAATACACAATATTGGCCAAGTCTAAGTAATCAATCAATCAATCAATTTTATTTATATAGCGCCAAATCACAACAAACAGTTGCCCCAAGGCGCTTTATATTGTAAGGCAAAGCCATACAATAATTACGGAAAAACCCCAACGGTCAAAACGACCCCCTGTGAGCAAGCACTTGGCGACAGTGGGAAGGAAAAACTCCCTTTTAACAGGAAGAAACCTCCAGCAGAACCAGGCTCAGGGAGGGGCAGTCTTCTGCTGGGACTGGTTAGGGCTGAGGGAGAGAACCAGGAAAAAGACATGCTGTGGAGGGGAGCAGAGATCAATCACTAATGATTAAATGCAGAGTGGTGCATACAGAGCAAAAAGAGAAAGAAACACTCAGTGCATCATGGGAACTCCCCAGCAGTCTAAGTCTATAGCAGCATAACTAAGGGATGGTTCAGGGTCACCTGATCCAGCCCTAACTATAAGCTTTAGCAAAAAAGAAAGTTTTAAGCGAACCCTAGGAACTACAAGTAAGCCTGCAGTCTGAGAGCGAAGCGCTCTATTGGGGTGATATGGTACTATGAGGTCCCTAAGATAAGATGGGACCTGATTATTCAAAACCTTATAAGTAAGAAGAAGAATTTTAAATTCTATTCTAGAATTAACAGGAAGCCACTGAAGAGAGGCCAATATGGGTGAGATATGCTCTCTCCTTCTAGTCCCTATCAGTACTCTAGCTGCAGCATTTTGAATTAACTGAAGGCTTTTCAGGGAACTTTTAGGACAACCTGATAATAATGAATTACAATAGTCCAGCCTAGAGGAAATAAATGCATGAATTAGTTTTTCAGCATCACTCTGAGACAAGACCTTTCTAATTTTAGAGATATTGCGCAAATGCAAAAAGCAGTCCTACATGTTTGTTTAATATGCGCATTGAATGACATATCCTGATCAAAAATGACTCCAAGATTTCTCACAGTATTACTAGAGGTCAGGGTAATGCCATCCAGAGTAAGGATCTGGTTAGACACCATGTTTCTAAGATTTGTTTTTTTTTTATATAGCGCCAAATCACAACAAACAGTTGCCCCAAGGCGCTTTATATTGTAAGGCAAGGCCATACAATAATTATGTAAAACCCCAACGGTCAAAACGACCCCCTGTGAGCAAGCACTTGGCTACAGTGGGAAGGAAAAACTCCCTTTTAACAGGAAGAAACCTCCAGCAGAACCAGGCTCAGGGAGGGGCAGTCTTCTGCTGGGACTGGTTGGGGCTGAGGGAGAGAACCAGGAAAAAGACATGCTGTGGAGGGGAGCAGAGATCGATCACTAATGATTAAATGCAGAGTGGTGCATACAGAGCAAAAAGAGAAAGAAACAGTGCATCATGGGAACCCCCCAGCAGTCTACGTCTATAGCAGCATAACTAAGGGATGGTTCAGGGTCACCTGATCCAGCCCTAACTATAAGCTTTAGCAAAAGGAAAGTTTTAAGCCTAATCTTAAAAGTAGAGAGGGTGTCTGTCTCCCTGATCTGAATTGGGAGCTGGTTCCACAGGAGAGGAGCCTGAAAGCTGAAGGCTCTGCCTCCCATTCTACTCTTACAAACCCTAGGAACTACAAGTAAGCCTGCAGTCTGAGAGCGAAGCGCTCTATTGGGGTGATATGGTACTACAAGGTCCCTAAGATAAGATGGGACCTGATTATTCAAAACCTTATAAGTAAGAAGAAGAATTTTAAATTCTATTCTAGAATTAACAGGAAGCCAATGAAGAGAGGCCAATATGGGTGAGATATGCTCTCTCCTTCTAGTCCCCGTCAGTACTCTAGCTGCAGCATTTTGAATTAACTGAAGGCTTTTCAGGGAACTTTTAGGACAACCTGATAATAATGAATTACAATAGTCCAGCCCAGAGGAAATAAATGCATGAATTAGTTTTTCAGCATCACTCTGAGACAAGACCTTTCTGATTTTAGAGATATTGCGTAAATGCAAAAAAGCAGTCCTACATATTTGTTTAATATGCGCTTTGAATGACATATCCTGATCAAAAATGACTCCAAGATTTCTCACAGTATTACTAGAGGTCAGGGCAATGCCATCCACAGTAAGGATCTGGTTAGACACCATGTCTCTAAGATTTGTGGGGCCAAGTACAATAACTTCAGCTTTATCTGAGTTTAAAAGCAGGAAATTAGAGGTCATCCACGTCCTTATGTCTGTAAGACAATCCTGCAGCCTAGCTAATTGGTGTGTGTCCTCTGGCTTCATGGATAGATAAAGCTGGGTATCATCTGCGTAACAATGAAAATTTAAGCAATACCATCTAATAATACTGCCTAAGGGAAGCATGTATAAAGTGAATAAAATTGGTCCTAGCACAGAACCTTGTGGAACTCCATAATTAACTTTAGTCTGTGAAGAAGATTCCCCATTTACATGAACAAATTGTAATCTATTAGACAAATATGATTCAAGCCACCGCAGCGCAGTGCCTTTAATACCTATGGCATGCTCTAATCTCTGTAATAAAATTTTATGGTCAACAGTATCAAAAGCAGCACTGAGGTCTAACAGAACAAGCACAGAGATGAGTCCACTGTCCGAGGCCATAAGAAGATCATTTGTAACCTTCACTAATGCTGTTTCTGTACTATGATGAATTCTAAAACCTGACTGAAACTCTTCAAATAGACCATTCCTCTGCAGATGATCAGTTAGCTGTTTTACAACTACCCTTTCAAGAATTTTTGAGAGAAAAGGAAGGTTGGAGATTGGCCTATAATTAGCTAAGATAGCTGGGTCAAGTGATGGCTTTTTAAGTAATGGTTTAATTACTGCCACCTTAAAAGCCTGTGGTACATAGCCAACTAACAAAGATAGATTGATCATATTTAAGATCGAAGCATTAAATAATGGTAGGGCTTCCTTGAGCAGCCTGGTAGGAATGGGGTCTAATAAACATGTTGATGGTTTGGATGAAGTAACTAATGAAAATAACTCAGACAGAACAATCGGAGAGAAAGAGTCTAACCAAATACCGGCATCACTGAAAGCAGCCAAAGATAACGATACGTCTTTGGGATGGTTATGAGTAATTTTTTCTCTAACAGTTAAAATTTTGTTAGCAAAGAAAGTCATGAAGTCATTACTAGTTAAAGTTAATGGAATACTCAGCTCAATAGAGCTCTGACTCTTTGTCAGCCTGGCTACAGTGCTGAAAAGAAACCTGGGGTTGTTCTTATTTTCTTCAATTAGTGATGAGTAGAAAGATGTCCTAGCTTTACGGAGGGCTTTTTTATAGAGCAACAGACTCTTTTTCCAGGCTAAGTGAAGATCTTCTAAGTTAGTGAGACGCCATTTCCTCTCCAACTTACGGGTTATCTGCTTTAAGCTACGAGTTTGTGAGTTATACCACGGAGTCAGGCACTTCTGATTTAAAGCTCTCTTTTTTAGAGGAGCTACAGCATCCAAAGTTGTCTTCAATGAGGATGTAAAACTCTGAATACTGTTAAGTATTCAGCGTGGTATTATAAATGCAGAGTGGTGCATACAGAGCAAAAAGAGAAAGAAACAGTGCATCATGGGAACCCCCCAGCAGTCTACGTCTATAGCAGCATAACTAAGGGATGGTTCAGGGTCACCTGATCCAGCCCTAACTATAAGCTTTAGCAAAAAGGAAAGTTTTAAGCCTAATCTTAAAAGTAGAGAGGGTGTCTGTCTCCCTGATCTGAATTGGGAGCTGGTTCCACAGGAGAGGAGCCTGAAAGCTGAAGGCTCTGCCTCCCATTCTACTCTTACAAACCCTAGGAACTACAAGTAAGCCTGCAGTCTGAGAGCGAAGCGCTCTATTGGGGTGATATGGTACTACGAGGTCCCTAAGATAAGATGGGACCTGATTATTCAAAACCTTATAAGTAAGAAGAAGAATTTTAAATTCTATTCTAGAATTAACAGGAAGCCAATGAAGAGAGGCCAATATGGGTGAGATATGCTCTCTCCTTCTAGTCCCCGTCAGTACTCTAGCTGCAGCATTTTGAATTAACTGAAGGCTTTTCAGGGAACTTTTAGGACAACCTGATAATAATGAATTACAATAGTCCAGCCTAGAGGAAATAAATGCATGAATTAGTTTTTCAGCATCACTCTGAGACAAGACCTTTCTGATTTTAGAGATATTGCGTAAATGCAAAAAAGCAGTCCTACATATTTGTTTAATATGCGCTTTGAATGACATATCCTGATCAAAAATGACTCCAAGATTTCTCACAGTATTACTAGAGGTCAGGGCAATGCCATCCACAGTAAGGATCTGGTTAGACACCATGTCTCTAAGATTTGTGGGGCCAAGTACAATAACTTCAGCTTTATCTGAGTTTAAAAGCAGGAAATTAGAGGTCATCCACGTCCTTATGTCTGTAAGACAATCCTGCAGCCTAGCTAATTGGTGTGTGTCCTCTGGCTTCATGGATAGATAAAGCTGGGTATCATCTGCGTAACAATGAAAATTTAAGCAATACCATCTAATAATACTGCCTAAGGGAAGCATGTATAAAGTGAATAAAATTGGTCCTAGCACAGAACCTTGTGGAACTCCATAATTAACTTTAGTCTGTGAAGAAGATTCCCCATTTACATGAACAAATTGTAATCTATTAGACAAATATGATTCAAGCCACCGCAGCGCAGTGCCTTTAATACCTATGGCATGCTCTAATCTCTGTAATAAAATTTTATGGTCAACAGTATCAAAAGCAGCACTGAGGTCTAACAGAACAAGCACAGAGATGAGTCCACTGTCCGAGGCCATAAGAAGATCATTTGTAACCTTCACTAATGCTGTTTCTGTACTATGATGAATTCTAAAACCTGACTGAAACTCTTCAAATAGACCATTCCTCTGCAGATGATCAGTTAGCTGTTTTACAACTACCCTTTCAAGAATTTTTGAGAGAAAAGGAAGGTTGGAGATTGGCCTATAATTAGCTAAGATAGCTGGGTCAAGTGATGGCTTTTTAAGTAATGGTTTAATTACTGCCACCTTAAAAGCCTGTGGTACATAGCCAACTAACAAAGATAGATTGATCATATTTAAGATCGAAGCATTAAATAATGGTAGGGCTTCCTTGAGCAGCCTGGTAGGAATGGGGTCTAATAAACATGTTGATGGTTTGGATGAAGTAACTAATGAAAATAACTCAGACAGAACAATCGGAGAGAAAGAGTCTAACCAAATACCGGCATCACTGAAAGCAGCCAAAGATAACGATACGTCTTTGGGATGGTTATGAGTAATTTTTTCTCTAACAGTTAAAATTTGTTAGCAAAGAAAGTCATGAAGTCATTACTAGTTAAAGTTAATGGAATACTCAGCTCAATAGAGCTCTGACTCTTTGTCAGCCTGGCTACAGTGCTGAAAAGAAACCTGGGGTTGTTCTTATTTTCTTCAATTAGTGATGAGTAGAAAGATGTCCTAGCTTTACGGAGGGCTTTTTATAGAGCAACAGACTCTTTTTCCAGGCTAAGTGAAGATCTTCTAAGTTAGTGAGACGCCATTTCCTCTCCAACTTACGGGTTATCTGCTTTAAGCTACGAGTTTGTGAGTTATACCACGGAGTCAGGCACTTCTGATTTAAAGCTCTCTTTTTTAGAGGAGCTACAGCATCCAAAGTTGTCTTCAATGAGGATGTAAAACTATTGACGAGATACTCTATCTCACTTACAGAGTTTAGGTAGCTACTCTGCACTGTGTTGGTATATGGCATTAGAGAACATAAAGAAGGAATCATATCCTTAAACCTAGTTACAGCGCTTTCTGAAAGACTTCTAGTGTAATGAAACTTATTCCCCACTGCTGGGTAGTCCATCAGAGTAAATGTAAATGTTATTAAGAAATGATCAGACAGAAGGGAGTTTTCAGGGAATACTGTTAAGTCTTCTATTTCCATACCATAAGTCAGAACAAGATCTAAGATATGATTAAAGTGGTGGGTGGACTCATTTACTTTTTGAGCAAAGCCAATAGAGTCTAATAATAGATTAAATGCAGTGTTGAGGCTGTCATTCTCAGCATCTGTGTGGATGTTAAAATCGCCCACTATAATTATCTTATCTGAGCTAAATTCACAGAGAAACTCACAGTAACGACCAGGTGGACGATAGATAACAACAAATAAAACTGGTTTTTGGGACTTCCAATTTGGATGGACAAGACTAAGAGTCAAGCTTTCAAATGAATTAAAGCTCTGTCTGGGTTTTTGATTAATTAATAAGCTGGAATGGAAGATTGCTGCTAATCCTCCGCCCCGGCCCGTGCTACGAGCATTCTGACAGTTAGTGTGACTCTGGGGTGTTGACTCATTTAAACTAACATATTCATCCTGCTGTAACCAGGTTTCTGTAAGGCAGAATAAATCAATATGTTGATCAATTATTATATCATTTACCAACAGGGACTTAGAAGAGAGAGACCTAATGTTTAATAGACCACATTTAACTGTTTTAGTCTGTGGTGCAGTTGAAGGTGCTATATTATTTTTTCTTTTTGAATTTTTATGCTTAAATAGATTTTTGCTGGTTATTGGTAGTCTGGGAGCAGGCACCGTCTCTACGGGGATGGGGTAATGAGGGGATGGCAGGGGGAGAGAAGCTGCAGAGAGGTGTGTAAGACTACAACTCTGCTTCCTGGTCCCAACCCTGGATAGTCACGGTTTGGAGGATTTAAGAAAATTGGCCAGATTTCTAGAAATGAGAGCTGCTCCATCCAAAGTGGGATGGATGCCGTCTCTCCTAACAAGACCAGGTTTTCCCCAGAAGCTTTGCCAATTATCTATGAAGCCCACCTCATTTTTTGGACACCACTCAGACAGCCAGCAATTCAAGGAGAACATGCGGCTAAACATTTGTGGGGCCAAGTACAATAACTTCAGTTTTATCTGAATTCAAAAGCAGGAAATTAGAGGTCATCCATGTCTTTATGTCTGTAAGACATTCCTGCAGTTTAACTAATTGGTGTGTGTCCTCTGGCTTCATGGATAGATAAAGCTGGGTATCATCTGCATAACAATGAAAATTTAAGCAATGCTTTCTAATAATACTGCCTAAGGGAAGCATGTATAAAGTGAATAAAATTGGTCCTAGCACAGAACCTTGTGGAACTCCATAATTAACCTTAGTCTATGAAGAAGACTCCCTATTTACATTAACAAATTGTAATCTATTAGATAAATATGATTCAAACCACCGCAATGCAGTGCCTTTAGTACCTATGCCATCCAGAGTAAGAATCTGGTTAGACACCATGTTTCTAAGATTTGTGGGGCCAAGTACAATAATTTGAAAGTAACATTTCAAATTATTTTTTTATAAAAACTTACTGACATGTACGTGTTTTTAAAAAGGTCATAAAATTGTCATTTGGCCAAGATGAAAAATAAATATAATGTTGAGTGTGCAGATAAAAGCTCTGTAAATTGGAAGAAGGCATCATGGTGGTGGAAAACGTTTAAAGAATAAAGCTGGAGTAGTTTGCGTCTTTCCTCATTGCCCTACAGATATTTTACATTATTCAATGCAAAATGCCATCTTTCTGATTGTAACTTTTCTTTTGCCTGTTAATGTTTTATAAGAGCCTTTGGCTATCTATGGGTAGAATTATTAGATATCCGCAGAGACAAGTTTAAAAATTAATCAGACACTGAATTCTGTACTTCTCTGATGCACTGGAATTGGTTCTAATAGCTGTGAGTCATCATAGTCTCCATCCAAACACACGATCTGTTGCCAGAGATATGTTGCTTCTGCATGGACAGCAATTGCACCAACACAATAGTTAACCCATTCCTATCCAAAAATAAGTGATGCTTTGGCATGTA
The DNA here is from genome assembly GCF_902500255.1 of Thalassophryne amazonica. Lineage (NCBI taxonomy): Eukaryota > Metazoa > Chordata > Actinopteri > Batrachoidiformes > Batrachoididae > Thalassophryne > Thalassophryne amazonica. The sequence goes on from NC_047105.1 coordinate 134,060,191, forward strand.
TCCTGATGCATCACAGTTACAGAAATTTTCCTCATCTCTCTCTCTCTCTCTCTCTCTCTCTCTCTCTCACACACACACACACAAATCTGATTGGTTAATGGTGTGAGATTTCAGACCATATAATATTGCCAAAATGGGTGAATTTAAGATACCATACAAAAGTACTGATGTGGATTCTGATACAGAATTACCATTTCACATTTGATGGATTTTCACATTTGACGGATTGTTCCGCACCTTGACCGCAATTGGAGCGATGCTACCTCGACGGTAAGCCTTGCCGACCGAATTACCTACAGAAACGATGGAATTGGATTCGAATGGGAATAACCCCCTTGTGTCTGATGATTGACGGACGTTCGTGCTGGATTACAGTCACAAATATCCGTTTTACCGTACAGTAAAGCTCAATTTGTGACCATAATCCAGCATGAATGTCCGCAAATCTCAGACACAATTATTCTCTAATTTTACTGACAATATTCATTCAGTCCTTTTTTTACCGGGGTCACGGCGGCAGCAGACTAAGGAGCTCTGTCCACACTTGATTATCCTTGGCTAAGTGCTGGAACGCTGCCTGAGGGATCCTGAGGTGTTCCCAAGCCATCTGGGAAATATAATCCCTTCAGTATGTCCTAGGTCTACTCCAAGTCAAACGTGTCTGGAAAACCTCTCTAGGGAGACAACCACCTTAGTCGGCTGCTTTTGATGCAAAGAATCAGCAGCTCTGCTCTGTATTCTGGATCTTCCAGCTTTTCACCCTTTACCTGAGTGTAAGGCCAAATTTCCAAAAAAGGAATGTCATTTCCTCACCTTGGATCCACAACCTTGTTCATTTGGTTATTACACAAAGTTCATGACCATAGGTGAGGACACAAGTGCAAACTGACTGGTAAAGTAAGAGTCTTGGTTTCTGGCTCAGTTCTTTCTTCACCATGATGGTCCATTGCAGCATCCGCAGGGCATCTCCAGGCCAGACTCAACCTGCTCTCTACTCTCACTACAGATCATAATGTCATCTGCAAAAATCTTAGTCCTGGCCGACCTTGTCCATCAACCTTTCTATTGCCACTACAAATAAGAAAGGACTCAGAGCCAATCCTTGATGTAATCTCACCTCTACCTTGAATGTATCTGACATTCCTACTATGAATCTCACTGCGGTCCCACTATCCTTGTACATGTCCTGCACCACCCCCACATAGTTCTCTGCCACTACAGATTTCATCATACAATACCACAATTCCTGTCTGTCATAAACCGTCTCTTAGTCCAAAAACTACACCATACAAGTTCGCCTTTATTGTCATTGTAATTGCATTACAATGAGATTTGAGTGCAACTCCAAAAGGTGCTTTCTGTGGTGCGAGTAATTTTTAGCCAAATAAAAGATAGTGAAATTTAACAGTAAATTATTCAGAGTATATGTGCAACTAATATAAACATAAGGTAAAATAAAATAAAATAAAATGAAATGTGGACCAAGTAAAATGTAAAATGAGAATTATAAACAACTGTGGAATCATATTGCACGGGAATATTGAACATGGTTTACAGATATTGCACAAGAAACTTAAAAGGTGCGGATTAGAGTGATTTGTTTTTGCTCAGTGCAGTGATCGGTCTGAGGAGAAAGCTGTCCCTGAGTCTGTTTGTCCTAGTTTTGATTGACCTATACCGTTGGCCAGAGGGAGGTAGGTCAAACAGGTGGTTGCTGGGGTGGGATGTGTTTTTGTAGATGCTGGCAGCTCTGCTGAGGTAGCGAGAGCTGGCAATGTCTTCCAGGCTGGGCAGTGAGCAGCCAGTGATCCCCTGGGCCGTTTTGATCACCCTCTGCAGCGCTCTCCTGTCTGCTGCTGTGCACCGCCCATACCACGCTGTGATGCAGTATGTCAGGATGCTCTCGATGGTGGCTCTGTAGAATAACACCAGCAGCTTCTCCTCCAGATTGTTTCTCCTGAGCGCCCTCAGGAAGTGGAGTCGCTGCTGGGCTGTCTTCACCACCACTGTGGTGTTGGCAGTCCAGGAGAGGCTGTCAGAGAGCTGCACTCCCAGGAACCTGATGGAGCTGTCACTCTTGTTCTTGAAAACTGGAACCACTCCATGTCTTTGTCACTCATTTTATTAAAACATTCTGGAGAAAAACTCCATTGACATTTCTCCTAAACATTTCCATGTCTTCACTGGTATGTCATCTGGACCAACTGCATTTCCACTCTTAATTCTCCCCATAGCTATCCTCGCTTCATCCGGACTAATTTGTTATCAGCTCCTCTTATGTAATGTTATCTAATCATCAGCTCCTCAAAATACTCCCTCCACCTTCTTACCACATTCTCCTGGCTTGTCAGCACATTTCCTTCTGTATTTATCACCTTAACGTGCTGCACATCATTTCCAGCTTGGTCCCTCTATCTGTCTAATCGGTACCAGTCCTTTTCTCTTTCCTAAATGTTCAACTTCATATACAACTTGCTACATACCCCTTCAAGAGACACAAAACTCCAATTACCTGAAATTTGAAAATTCTGTGAAAAATACAATAAAGACACGCACATCTAAAACACATAAAAAGACGTGCAGGACCAAAAAAATATACCAAAAATAAAAACCAAATGATCCGCACAGCCACGGAGCTCCAAGACAAAAAGGGGCTCCACTGAACAAAAAACACGTGACGTTTTGGGCTCCAGCCCTTCATCAGACAACCTGCTCAATGTAGCACACCTGTTGCAGGAGTAATCCTCCTCTATCAGCTCAATATAGGCAGGAGTCAAAAAACGGAGTGCGGCGTCAAAAACACACAAAAAATACAATAAAGAAACGCACATCCAAAACACATAAAAAGGCGTGCAGGACCAAAAAAAATATACCAAAATAAAAACCAAATCTTTTTGTGTTGGAGCGCTGTGGCTGTGCGGATCATTTGGGTTTTATGACTGGAATTCTGTTCCACCATTGTGTGAAGTTTCACTAAAATTCACCCACTGGTTTAGGATGAGCTATACTTACAAGACTCACAGACAGACAGAAAGATGGACAAGGTAATTCTGGTATCCCATCCAGCATTTTATTTATGGGATACATAAACTGTTGAACAAAAGTTTTTATATAACACCTAAATAGATCTATGTTATTTGATTGGTGGTTTGTTTGTCACATGATGTTGATCATTTGTGCTATATGCAACTTTATTCCATTTACTGTGCAATTTTGGTTTCATACGTTTTGCACCATTGCACATCACAGTCACCGTGACATAACACAATTGCGTTTGCGAGCATGCAGCAATCAAGCATTGATGGACTGCGCGCTCACACTAGCAACCTTTGACATGGCGACAGTGCTTTAAAAACAAACATGGCGGGGTTTGTTTTGTTGACAGACGACAATTTGAATGAGCTTACTCCGTAAGCCGTCTGTAGGTGTTTGCAGTATTCGCTGGGCTGTCTTTACCTGAAGTAGAAGCGCTGTCTGATGAAGAGATATATCGGTCGGGCTCTAGTTCTTTCATGCTTTGCTTGCTGTGAAAGTCTTATATCAACAGTTATTATTAATAAGGAATGCATGATTTTTGTGGTATATAAATGTCATTGAATATGAGGACCTCCAAAACTAATAAGCAGTGACTCACATTGGAAAATACAGTACACTTCAATGCAAAAACCAAGCAATTCTCCAGCCTTCTATATACTGCAAGAATGCATCCCTACTTCAAACTGCAACAATGTAGTTTGAATTGGGTATGCACAACTACTGACTACAGTATCTTGTCCCATGGACAAGGTTATCTGGGATTTGTCAATGTAAAACTTGTGTCAAAGCTGCTGCTGTTCAGCTGAACCTAATACTTAGCTTTCTTCTTCTCCACAGACTTCTTATTCTAGACCATTAAAACCACATTACCACAAAGTTAGCATTTACATCACAATGGACTTAATGCATTTTGTGTGTTTGTGTGGATCCCAACTGGACCTCCCTCGCCTAACATTAAATACAAAACCCCCCACTACACTGTGGCAAACTGATCACATACACACAGCTGGAGTTCACAGACAGTCAGCCGTCCTCCTTAAACAACTCTTCCTTTAACATCTACGCAGGAGCAGCACTGATGCCTTTTGTCCACTCACTGTCTCCTAAGGCATGTCATCCAGCTCTAATCAAGCAGAAAATGGTCATAAATATTTCTTTCTGCTAGATTTCACTTTCACATTTCACACAAGGACATGATATTTTCCTCTACCTCCAGGGAGCAACTAATGCAAAAAACAGTTACTTATACTCCAGGCTCTTGTTCCTTCAGTCAAATGGAGAATATATTCTTAGTTTACATTAGGTTGCATGAATAAAGGAGGGGGGTAGACATAAAGGACGGTCTTATTTTCTGTGCCATTTGCTGGCTAGTATTTTCACAGACATCCCATTACATCATGTGAAAGATTGTAAACAAACAAATAACATATCAGAGAGAGAGAGAGAGAGAGAGAGACAGAGACAGAGAGAAAGAGAGAGATATGTTGTACTTGGGCTTTAAGGTCTCTGCTATCATCTGATAATTTAAAGACATGTTTTTAGGGTCCATTTAAATAATATAGATATTTTATACAATGAAAAAGGTTGGATGGGATTTATATGAAGCATTGTTTCTGGTGTGGCTAAGTATTTATGGTACATGTCATTCTCAGGATGCCGAGATGCCATCACTATTATTTATGACATCAAGGCATATCATTCTGTAAATGGTATACAGCTATTCAGCAGTGAATACCGACCTGTGCCATTTTTCTCTGAAATAGAGGCCATGTCACTGCTGCACGCATGGAGGGTCATTATTAATCACTGATGCACAGTTTGACGGGTGAATACATGTCAAACAATCAAATTTACTCTTACACACCTGTACATGTTCTGGCTGTCCATGTATATTTACTTCAGTGCACATCAGCATCAGTCATTTATCAGATCTCGCACAGTGTGGCAACAACAGATGTCTTCATAGAAAAAGGGGCTTATACTGTTCACTGGTTTTAGCATCAGACCTTAAAATTCAATACAAAATCAACTCTCTTACATAATTCAAAACTAAACAAGAGCAATTTTAAAGACATTCAAGATTACAGAGCTAGAATTTGTGCTGCATCTGGAACTGGAGATGATTCTCTAGTCCCCAACTCAGTTTTTGGGGTTAGTGGCAGGATCGGAAATACAGCTGCCACAAAAGAACTCACAAAGTGTAAAACCACTGAAAAAACATTGTAATTCTGTGATTAAGACTGCTGCTGCATTCCACTGGAGGATGGCACATGTTAAGAAGGGGATGAGGTAAAGAGTATGAATCCACATCTCTGGAAAAGAAGAAATCTCCAAAGAGCACCAAGGTGTCTGTCTCTGGAAGGGGGCATGATAAGGGGCCACACACACTGCACGACAGCACCCAGGTCAAAAGTTGAGACGGCTCATTCTGGTGACACTTGGATGACCATCCTGACTGAAAGAAAGAGCGGCTGTGCTGAGCTGAGTGAAGGCAGTCAATGACTTCTATTTTCAAATGTAAAGAGTTATTGAAAACAAACTGCATGGTTGGGTTTGTAAATTACAGCCTAATCCATTGGATTACAATCAAAAGCACCATAATCTGGACACTTCTGAATTATTTCAAATTCAATTACTGGAAATTATGAACAAGTACAAAAAAAAGAAAGACAGAACCAGAAATATTCTTTTTTTCCTCCTTATCTCATAACAAATAAAAACATTATATATCAAAACAAACTATTATATGGCTTCAACACTACGCATGCTCTGATTGGCTGATTACCGTACGGACATTTTCCCGTATTGGACCGGTTACTGTGAGAACTGGGTAGCAACGCATATTTTTGTGACAAACCAGGAAGCTTAAAAACATTAGAAAAACCAAGTCGGACATAAACATACTAATAAATATCTAAACAGCACCGGAAAAAACACACAGATTGACAGTTTACCAGCTAACAACAAGACCATCTGTTAAATTAGTGGAGGTGAAGAAAGCGTACGAGCCCAACATCATCAGCGGCATATTTGGGCGATAGTGTAAGTTTGCGTGTTTATATACATATATAATAGCCATATAACAAACAAATTACTAACCTTGCATGCTCGGCCTGTGCGGGGATATCAGACCTTGGTGTTTTTCACACGGACCTCAATGCACTCAGTCTGTACTGTCAATACCTCAGTCTGATACTTCCCCATACAGACCTCTTGCTTGGTTAATAATACTTTAGTATGTGACCTGTGAGAGTCCCAACCACTGTACTTATTATACTTCTTGGAAGGTCATCTAGCTCCCTGAAAAACCTTAGGTTTTGTCCATCCACGAGCTGTCTTGCCTGCCTGCAGTCACTCAGGCACTGCCATTGTTTGTGGTGCTGCTTCCTGAACCAGTTGTGGAGGGCCGTCTTCTACACAGCAGATGACACTGCTGAACTGAAAGTAAGGGGCGGTGAGGTGGAGGGACATTGGAGAAAACGGTGAATGAAAGTCAGTTGGAGCAAGAATGAGTAAATATGTATGAATCAGAGGAAGTAGGGTGGAATGGTGAAGTTGCAAGAAGTACAGGTGGTGAAGGCATAGGTAAGTCTCACATTGGCCCTGATGCCTGAGGGTGTTGGTGCTTATCTCCGGATTACGTACCGTCAAGTGAATAAGAGTCTACTCCCCCCATATTTTTTTCCCTCTGCTTGGTCTAAAAAAGTAACCGTTACTGACTGGCACAATTTTTTTTCCTGATTTCTTATAGTGTTTCTTAAAGCCAGAAAGTTGCCATTTGAAATGACTTTAGTTTTGTGTCATGTCTGTGATCTGCTTTTTTTCTACAAAATTAAACAACTGAATGAACATCCTCCGAGGCCGGTGATTCCATAATTTTTGCCAGGGGTTGTATATACTTTACTCTTTTTTATATGTAATCTCTACTTTGCTCCTACATTCTTATATTTTTTTTTCTTTTTAATTTGCGCTCTGGACATACATCTTTCATTCAGTTAAATTTTATGTTTATTTTTCTTTTCTTCTCCAGACCTTTTAAGTTTGCGTGTGGTTTACTCAGATTTATAGTTGCACTGGAAGGCTTGCACCTTATCTTTTGTTGTACCCGTTACAATGACAATAAAGTATCTGTATCTCTGTTTGGCCTCATCTGAATGTGTTTTAGTTGGGGGGGGGGGGGGGGGGGGGTGTCATATGTTGAAACAATTCATATGAAACCTAGTCATCCAAACTAAATTGTCTACAGCATCATGTGAGTGACATCTTAAACATAATTCAGTGGCCAGATCATCATTTGCATCAGTAACAACACTGAATCCTCTCACTGAATCCTACAATGTCTAAAACCAGAGGTCTCAAACTGGTTACAGAAAGGCCAAGATGGTGCAGGTTTTCACTGCAACCACCCAGTCCACCAGGTGAGATCACTGATTACTGATTGCTCAAAGTGATGTTAATGACTTCTGGAAAAAAAAAGCCCAACATGGTGTCAATTTTTTTTCCCTCCAGCTGTGCCAGATTTAGCTTAATACAATTCAAAAGTACTCCATAAAATTCACTATAGTGAGGAAAGACTTGTTAAGTTTTATCCACGCAAAGTAGATGAGAGATGTTCTAGATGTTCTAAGACCTCCTGTGACTTGATCCTCGTTTTGGTTGTGTCTGAAACTGTTCAACTACTGACATACCTCTCTGATATAATCTCACAGATCCAGACATGGAGCTGCACTTACTGTGTCAGTCCTTTCTCCACATGCTACACTATTAACTGATCAGAATGCCAGAATAAACAGTCTAACAACAGCACAAAATAAATGAAATGCAGAGGACAAAATGGCTGAAAAAACATGAAAGCAGCAGCAAAGGTCTCTGCCTAATATCTGCTTAAAGTTTGGAACGTGACAAAACTATCAGGTGGACTTGGCTTACATCAGCTGATAAGGTGCACATTTTGCGGATGGCAAAATTGCTTTTGTCTGACAAAAACAAATACAAACATATAGAATCAGTTCATTAAACGTTTCCTTTGTGTGACTGGGGCTTAAAGCATGGGGGAAAGGAGGAAGGGAGGCAAGCAGATTTAAATACCCTCTGACCACCTTGTGGAGACATTCAATTTAATTTCAATTTATTTCATTTATATAGTGCCAAATCACAACAAAGTTGCCTCAAGACGCTTCACAGAAGTAAGTTCTAACCTTACCAACCCCATGACGGACATTGATTAAACGTCTGAACCCAAACAGGTACAGACAGAGTCCACAATCATTACCAGTAAGAAGAGGAAGATACCTGCACTGGGCTTTGCATTGCTTTGCAGCAGGTGCACAATAGGACCCAATGTTTCTGCAATCTATGAACCACCCCATCCCCTCCCCCACACCAAAAAACAAAAAAACAAAAACCCTATCATCACCATTACACGTGTAAATAAGAAAACATCAGTAGAAAACAGTCCAAGTAATCAAAGCATTGACTAATTAATACACCTAATTTGAGGATGACCCATATTTGTTCAAAACTTACTGCATATTTTTGTCTCACTTTTTAAAAATGCTATCAGTGTGTAAAACCATCAAATCATCATCTATATTATAATAGCCAAGTAGCCTCTGTGTGGCTGCGTGTGTATGGCATTAATCACGGAGAAATCGTGGACAGCTGACATTTGCCGTTTGGTATGCTTACCTATTTTGGGTCAAGGATGAACACTGTGGAAACGGAAAGTTGATTGGACAAATATTTTTGGAGAAATTAGCAATTTTAGCTAACCAGTAAACAATGGACATTGTGCTGTAATGCACCATGGGAGTTTGGGTGTTTGAGGTTTTAAATGTTGTGGTTCATGTTAGTTTAACAGTGTTGTTAGCAGGGATGTCCCGATCAGGTTTTTTTGGCCCCGATCCGATTCTGAGTCATCTGATTTTGAGTATCTGCCGATACCGAGTCCCGATCCGATACTTTAAAAAACTGAATGAACAATGAACAAATGCTAAATATATAATAATTTCATTTTAATCACCTTATTTTATTATTTATCACTTAAACAGTGCACTTCTCCTTGGGGTAGCATGAACAATCAAGTAATAATCTACCAGACTTTTAAAAAATGTACAAATTTCCATGTTATTTTATTTGTCTAAAAATAAATGTCAAAGGTGTTAAACAAGAAATGATCTAATCTGAAATAACAGGTGGTTTTAATTTATAGATGAAAGGTTTCAAAAGAACCATTTATTGATTTAGCTATTTTAATTACAAGTGTTCTAAACTTTTTTAAACAATAATCAGAAATTTTGAGGTAACAAACAACAACAAAAAAATTTCCAAGGATTTTTCTTCAGACACGTGGTTTCTGCACTGATCTGTGGTTCAAATCCCTGCCTGACTGGAAAATCACTAACGGCCCTTGGGCAAAGTCTTTAATCCTCTATTGCTCCCGGTGTGTAGTGAGCGCCTTGTATGGCAGCACCCTGACATCGGGGTGAATGTGAGGCATAATTGTAAAGCGCTTTGAGCGTCTGATGCAGATGGAAAAGCGCTTTATAAATGCAGTCCATTTACCATTTGTACAGATCAGTGGTTTCTGCCACTAGTCTTCCGTGTTTTGGCCCGACGCGTCGTTCCTACTGGACAGCGCGAAGCTACGTCACAGCTCAGCGCGTCGAAAGTCCAAATGTCAACTTGAAAAGTAAAAGGAAAAAAAAAAAAACAACTTACATTTGCGTCAGTGCCCCTCTGATGCTTTATCAGTGTTCAACAAGTACAGAGCAGCGCAGTGAACGTGAATGAAGACGGAAGCTCTTTAAGACACGCTCCTAAATGTGATGAGTGCGCACGTTGCTCATGCGCACACCATCTCTCGCTCCATTTTGCAGACAAACAATCACAGGACAATTTGTTTTTTTTTTCTTTTTGTTAATCAGATGACAGATCGTTGTCCTGAGGACTTGGTCAGCACCGGGTCCTGCTGCGCATGGAAGGATGACTGAGCAAGAGTTTCAGTAGGAAAGTGTCCATCATGCTCTTGTCATTCCATCAAGGCATCAGGCTGAGCATGTAAACACACAAACAGCAGTTCTATATCGGATTCCTGATCGGGATGCAATGTCCGATTTCGATCAAGTCTGAAACCACGTGATTGGGCCCGATTTCCGATCACGTGATCGGATTGGGACATCCCTAGTTGTTAGTCTTTTTGATTTGTTGTGTTTCTGTAGTTCAATTGGTTTAGCCAGTTTAGTTAAAAGTTATGTTGCTCTTACAATGAGTGAGTTAAGTGTCATGTTGGTGCCAAGAGCATAATGTGTAGTAGTTTTAATGTCTTCAGCCACCGTCTTATTTTGCCAAATTAAACGCACACACTTGCAGCAGCTGTGCCTGCGTGTGTGCGTGTGTACAACTTTGATCACAAACTGTGGACATCTGATGTTTGCTGTTTGTATGCTTATGTATTTTGGGTCAAAGATGAACGCTATGAAAACGGAACACTGATAGGACAAATATTTTTGGAGAAGCTACAGATATTAGCTAACAACACTGAACAATGGATGTTGCTACCTTCTTTCTGGACTCACACGCCATTCCAGCAGAGGGCGGTAAGTCATCTTTATATTAAAAGTGTGAGTGTGGTGAGTGATTTTATTTAGTAAGTTCAATGTAAGTACATTTATTAATAGAAATTATTTCTTCCCCTGGCAGGTCAAATTTTTTGACCTGCTCAATTTGTTTTCCCACAAAAGTATGATGAGGGGATGCCTAAGACCATGACTCACAAATGTTTTCCTTGTGTCTCTGTATCCTGTATGTGGCTCTGTTCTCATATGTCCCAGCCAGGGAATGCCTGAACACATGGTCCAATTGGTGTAGCGTGAGCAGAGTAGAGAAGAAATGGAAAATGCGTAGAGTGAGTGATACATGAGGAGTATGGGAACCACCAACCTAGCAGAGAAGACACTACCCTCTACTGTTTAACAAGTAACATGCAACACTTTCAACCAGAATCACTGAAGCCACCCCAGCGCTTAGACACTAAAGTTTGACATCATGACTCCCTCCCTGGATCTGAGGTAAGAAAGTGTGTAAGGAGGTATTAAAAAGCCCCCCCCCCCAGATACACAAACCGTGAACACTTTTGTATTTATTGCTCTTTAGTTACATTTTTATCACTTGGTCAGCCAGACAATGAATTTAAAGATTATTGGATTATCCAAATCTCAAGACACATTTGCAATCCATCCAAAATATGACACAAAGTGATGATAAAGTAACACCCAGAGAGTTTGGGAAAACCAAAAAGCTCTTTGCTTTCATATTTGTAAAAATATCCTTATCCCCGTTTATTTAGTCAGCTCACCTTTATAACCATTAGCTTCAGCTCCTTTTGGAGTCAAAACACGGGGGCCACAGGCCTCTGAGAACTCTAGGAAGTCATACCTGCAGGCTGTGTGCTAACAAATATAAGCAGGTTGACCTAGCACCTACCGTAAGTGCTAGTGCTACCAATAATGTCTGATCCAGCCAAAACTTTTAGGCCTTTTTTGGGTGTCTAGCGGACCTAATGCAGCAGAGATTATGTTTGTCACGAACTATTTTTTTTGCCCGTGTGATTTGTAAATGACCCTGAAATACATTTTTGTGGTACCTATCTATGTTTCAATTAGTTATTTTTGTTGCCTTTTTGGGGGTCCCCAGGGGCCAAATGCAGCAGGAAGTACCTGGCACACATCTAGCTCTTCATATGCCCTATCATACTCTATGTGATCCTCTACTCCACAATTAGTACCAAGTTCATCTGAACGGCTCTTGGCTGCTGGTCTATACAACCCCTAGAATGAACACCTCTGTCTATTCCACACGTTGTGTCAAGAAATTATGAATAAGATATAAAAGGCAGGCTCACTACGGGGTTTTCACATGCGAGTAGCTGCATCAGAGAGACACCTTTAAAATGCATACTTACGAGTAATGGATGGTGCACTCACAAAGCACCACGTGAAGTCTGTCAGAACTCTACCTTTGGAACTGTTTACATGTGCGCAGATGCCTTAATCTGCAACAAAGGTTAAAGATTATTGAAACAAATAAGTGTTTTAAGTGGAGACAGTCCTGGTTTCAATTTCAATAGCTCATTTAACCCTTATCTGCCCAAATCCTTGGGGTCCATTCTATGTTAATTGGATCTACATTGCACTAGCATTGGGGGTGTTAACAAGCACAGCCTATGAATATTAATTACCCTGAAGTTTTGTGCACAGGAAAGACTTCACTGATACATATTAATTTTATGAAGTTTTTAAAGTAGTGCTCTCATTAAAAATCAATAGGCCCGATACGTGAAAGTTTTCCCAAGAGAAAGTGTGCATCCTTAAGTCTATTCCTAATAAACTGGGTCAAGCTGACGGCACTAAAAGAGCAGTTTCTGTCTGAAATTGTATTATTATTACCGGACTAATTGTAAACATTCCAAGGGGATAAAGAAAGAGGTTTGATGAAAGAGTGTTCTGACAAAGGCCATTAAAACCAGTCCTGTCTGAACATGTAACCATAACCACAGTCTCATGGGGCCCTGTTTAAACAGGCACTTATTGACAACACTAAACACACAAAATGTTGAGCTAAACAGAGCAAAAATACCCTGTGTGCTGGTGCCGGTGAGGATTTGTGTGTGCACCTTGATGTGGAGCATTCAGAAGCAGTTGTTGGCACAACTTTAAATAAAACATTGAGGATGCATTAGTCTTCTGGCTCGCTCCGGCTTCTTTCTTAGTCATTTAAGAGTGAGCCGGCGTGTTTCCGTCTGTCTTCAGCCAGCTGCTGCAGACACCTCCTCAAACGTTAGGGCTGCCCACTTCAGCACAAACGCAGACGTGACCATCAAAGACCATCCGGGCACCACACAAAAAGAGCCACTTCACTCTTCCTAATGATACCAGCATGCACTCGCATCATTTACACGGGAAGCATTTTGTATGAACACACGTGTTCGAGAGGCTTCCTAGTTCACATCTACTCCACAGGGACATCCTTGAAGGCAGAGGATGGAGAGCCACTTTTCCTCAAGCACGATGACACAGACAGACTTATCTGAGACATCAGCCTAAAACAGAGACTCTAAAGATGCCTGCGCGCGTGCTCTGTAACGGTATATTTAGCTTCAGTTGTTGTGGTGCAGTGAGTGGACAATATTCAGCAGTCAGTAAACAGCTGAGGACATAAAATACTCATCTACCAAATTTCATGATGGAATCATAGTTACGGTCAAAACAGCGGCGTCATTATCTACTCCACCCACAAGGAGGTAGTAATGTACTCTAACAATGGCCTCTGGCTGACAGTTTACACTGTGAGCTGAGAAGCATCCACTTGGCTGGGTATGAGCCTCACCATCAGATCATCAGCCAGAAACAACAGAGGGTGAAGCTTTCCAGCAAATTCAAGAAAAGTAAAACGTTTTCCTTTCATCACTGTGCAGTAAACCGATATTTAAGTTCATGTTAGATATTAAACATAGCAAACAATCAATGCATGAACATTAGCCAAATATGAAAAAAATGTCCGTAGTCTCAGACTGTAAGAGGTTTGCTGAATGAGATTTGACTTCCCATATGGAAAAGAAATAGATAAAACTTACAAAAAGTTACATCGGTTCCAGTAATAAACTTTATATTTGACATGTGTTGTGCTTATAAGTCTCACTTTGATATTACACATATCTACTAAAGATTCTGTATGTGGAATTACTGTCATATATTGTTCTTTTAAGTTCCCAATTTATATAAGTCACATATTGTACAAATTTACTAAGGATCTTGTATCTGGTTTGGCTGTCACATGCATTACTTACAAGTTCCAGACAGAACAGATACAAACTTTATAAAATTTATGTATATCTTTTCCATATGGGTCATGTTGGGCTGATTTTTAGGAAGGTTTGCTCCTGTATACAACATGAACAGCATTGTGTCACAGCAATTCCACAAAATTAAATGCGTAAATCTGCCGTTGTTTGCTCATTATTTTCTGGATGCACATTACTATAAAATCAATTGAATATGATGATATAATGATATAATGATGCATCGCAAATCTGTAAAAATAGATATGTGTAAAGATTCAAATTAGTTGAGATGAAAAATGAACAGCGATATTCTTTTTACACACACACCTACCAGAGACCGAGGTGAAGTTAGTTTTAGCTATTCAATTTATTGTGGCCAGCCTAAAGCACACCTGTGCAATAATCATGCTGTTTAATCAGCATCTTGATATGCCACACCTGTGAGGTGATGTGGGATGGATTATCTCACGAGCACACATTTAGACAGATTTGTGAACAATATTTGAGAGAAATAGGTCTTTTGTGTATAGAGAAAATGTTTTAGATCTCTGAGTTCAGCTCATGAAAATGTGAGCAAAAATCAAAGTGCTGCATTCATATTTTTGTTCAGTGTGTGTATATATATATATATATATATATATATATATATATATAAAATCATATGCCTATAAGTGATACGCCAATATGATTGGATAAAACACTAAAGAATAAATAGCAATACACCCTTGTGATATTTTTTGCGGACTGGTAATATTTTTCATATCACCCAAGTAAGTGAATGTCGCCTTGGTAATCAGCCAATCCATACATATGTTGTGATGTCACAGCACGTGCGATCCTAGATATTGTCAATATGTAATTTAATACAGTGGTCCCTCGCTATATCGCGGCTCACCTTTCACGGCCTCGCAGTTTCACGGATTTTTTTAGTGCAATTTTGCATGCTTCTTTTTTTTTTTAAACAGCGCATTGTGTTCTGCGTCCTTATCTTGCGGGCTGGTCGCGGCACCAGTTGGCATCACCGCGATTGCTCTCACTGCCTCCGATGTGCTTACTGAGTCTGCGGGCTCAGTAAGCTCCGCAGTTGGCCACTCACACCGCCCCCCTGTCTGCTGTGCCGAGCTGCATCCAACTCCAGCAACAGGTCCAGAGACTACACTCGATGTTTTGATGCACAGCGCCCGCTGCATGGTCTCCGTAACCGCAGCCGCAGAGCTCCGTGGCCATGACTTGGATTCTTTGCGGGTCCCGCATCTGTACCCCCTTCGGCCTCAGGGTGTATGGTTTTCTTCAGGGTGTATAAAGCCATATTCATTGGTGAACAACTTGATAACTGATTATATATATATATATATATATATATATATATATATATATATATATATATATACACACATATTATTTCATAGAAATAACTTGCTAACTGCCATATCAAGATTTCATGGTTCTGAATATTTTTTTTAAGTAATAAAATGGTGGTCATTGTGGATGTTGTGCTTTTTTGACGTACTATTTGAAATGTTTAACAATAATGTATTTTGAGCCATCATCCCCCCCAACCCCACCCACCCACCCAACATGACCCTTGATTGGAGTAAGCAGGTATAGAAAATGATTGTCGGGTTTATTTTAAAAACCACATTTCAATTTTTGTTATTTTAAATAAAATGATTTAAGTTTTACTTTTAAGAAGAGGACACATTTTGCACAGTTTGTAACTTTTCTGCAGTTCATTTTCCTGTAAAAAATTGTGATAAAATTGTATCCTGAACTCATACTGAATCCTGAGCTGAGTGTATTGTTGAAGCCATAATGTTTCCTGTAAAACCACAAGCTGTTCCAAAATCTAATTCAGTTATGGGCAGCACAAGGCAGCTATGTGGTGAAGACTTAGGCGTGTCTAAGGTTAAAATTCAGCTAGATATAAACGTTTGCTTCCATTGCTCATATTTTGTGAAAACAAGTGCCTGTTGACAGTGAGAGTCTGCTGAATCTTTTAAACTGCAACCAAAAACACTATTTGTGGTATCTATAATTACTAAATGGCTTTAATTTATTCTGATTTACAGGTTCTGTGATGATGTTTATGTTAAATTATTAAAATTTTTAACTATTTGTTTGCTCTTTGTGTGGTTTTAAATTTAAATTTTTAAAGAATTTTACTGAAATAATTCAGTGGCATTTCTCCACTTAAAAAATTACCCATATTGATGTGTTGAGTAAGTAAGGCAGCCACATTGTGCAAAATGTTTTTTAATCTAGCTTTTAGAGTTTCAATATGTATAATAGACTTTGTTGGAAAAAAAATGTGATGGTTTCTTCTTTTGTTCAATTGTCAGCCTGTCGGCTAAATATCTTGACGACTTGTTCGGTGAACTCATTGTAATCTTACTAACAAACAAAACTAAAAAGATGTAGATGAAAACAACAAACCCGCATGGAAAGAGGTTACCCAAAATATTAAGAGCAAAGCAGTATCAGAGAAAAAGTGAATTGGAGTGGAGAAAGAACAAATACAACAGTACCGTCCATGTGGTGTGAGAGGTCACTGAATGGTCTGAGGTGTATGAAGCTGATGTTAATCACAGTGATCAGATCTCATCGATGGGAGACTTTGTACCAACATTTTAGCATTCTTTACCACCATCATCAAGACACCAAATGAGGGAGTAACTTTTTGGAAGAATGGTGTTCCATCCCTCCAACACAGTTTCAGACACTGGTGCTGCTGAATCAATTCAAACACACCCTGAAGCTGTTCAAGTAACATGTGGGGGCCCAACACCTTGTTGAGACACTTGATGCTGGGTAATCTGTTTCCTGTTGGTAAGTGTGTCTCTTCTGATTGCCCCCATATCAAACTGTGGTCTTGCTCTGCTGCCCACATAAGCAGGATGTGGACGACTGCTTCTGAGGTGCACATACAACCTGGAGAATCTGGAGGTAGACTCAACAAAATGGATGAGTTCACAGGCTGCCTGCCCTGGAGGGCAACCATAAGACAAAGGAGAGGCCGCTTTACCTCCCAAAACCTCGTTCACTCAACCCAGCTGGCAAAAGCATTCTCAAAGTTGCAACTAGACTAAACAGTGTGTTCCCTTCTGATTGAATGCGTGTATTTAAAAAGCAATATGCTTCATGTAAGACGAGCCGGGGCCTTTGGAAAAACAGTTATATTTCCAGTTTCATCTGTATCCCCCCCCACACCCCCCCAATAATTATTTCCTCTGATTTTCCAACATAGCAGCAGATCAGTCCTCCAATTTTCACCTCCATCTGTGCAATTATTAATCAGATCACACATCAATTGCCAGAACCAGCAAAGAAATTCAGCCTGTAATAAAACTGTCATGTGCTGTGGTATAAAGACAGATGTTGCTGGTTGTGTGATAACATAATTAAACTGTTCTATGAGGGATTCCATAAAATTATTCAAATTGGGCAAGCACTATCATTTTACCAATAAAGCAATTTAGGGCAATATGCAGTGTCATAACATTGATGTTATCCTCTGCAGCAGATTTTCCAATAAGCTCGCGTCTGTGTTCAGCTTTTTGTGCCAATATGAGGAGCAAACATGAAGACACCTGAGAGCTTTTGGAAGACAGGACACGGAAAAACCCTGACGGCACACATCTTCTCAGTGTCATCCACTCAGGCCACACAGAAGGTACGTGTGCCCGTATTATAGGCCGTACAACAAGAAGGAAGCAAAACTTTCATATCCCAGCAACTCCTGGCAGAAATAATGGAATTGCCACATGCAGAGGACGTTCACCCTGCTTTGTTTGTTTTGTAGCAATAATTAAATAAATGGCAATATTTTTGTTCAACAGTTGAACATTCTAGCTCCATAAAATCATACCTCAAATAAAGTCAATTAGCATAATTAATGGCATGTATTTTATGAGATTAAGCTGAGGAAACATGTATGGAATCATTTTGTAATTTGTATTTTTCCCCAAACATAATGCCAGCACACATTTAAAAATGTAAAATGCAAATGCAGTTAAAAGAGGGCTTTCAAACCTCTGCGAGCTCTCGGACTTGGCTCACTGAAAGGAAACCTGGCCACAGTAAGAGAGCTGTCAGTTAAAACAATGGAAAATATTAAACACAGTGTCCTGAAAATACAAAATGCAGAAAAAAAACAAATGGGTAGAAACAGGAGTCACTGTGACTGGACTGTAACAAACCAGCTGAAAGAAATGGGAGTAGTGAGGCCAAATGAAAACCAGTATGAACATCTAAATAGAAGTCAAGGTTAGAGGCTAAATAGAAGCAGTCGTGGAGTGTGGATGATTGGATG
Source organism: Thalassophryne amazonica (assembly GCF_902500255.1). Lineage (NCBI taxonomy): Eukaryota > Metazoa > Chordata > Actinopteri > Batrachoidiformes > Batrachoididae > Thalassophryne > Thalassophryne amazonica. The sequence continues at coordinate 134,078,376 of NC_047105.1, forward strand.
AAAGTGACATTCAGTCATGAATCATGCACCCAATTTGGCCAGCGAAATGATGCTGGATTTTTATTTTTATTATTTATTTATTTATTTTGCCTGATGCTATTCTAACGAAACAAAGATGACTGTCTCGCATGAAGAACCAAAGTTTACCACTCATCTACGATGTGTGGCTGCATGCCAGGACCAGGGTGACTCTTTCCCTCATCCATCAGTGTACAGGTGGAGTCACAATTTGAACACCTTTCACATTCCATTGATTGGAAACTGGTTTGGTGATGAAGTTATGTGTCAGGATGACAATGCAGCCTGCCAGACAGCAAAGGAAGTTCACACCTTTTCTTCAGGAAAGTCACTTAATGAGATGGCCAGAAAAAGCCTCAATCCAACTGAAAATTTGAGGTGGAAATTATGAAAATTGGTCCATGACAAGGCTCCCTCATGCAAAGCTGCTCTGCCAATCACATTCTGAGAATGTTTGGAACAGTGTACAGAATATATCTATTTTTTTATCCATTGGCTCCATATCTCAAAGGATTCAGACTGTAAAAAAATCCTGATGAGGAATATCAACATACTGGGTGATTGTTTTTTTTTTTGTTTGTTTGTTTAACCTGGTGCCCAGACCCAGATGCACACACCAAGAAGTTGAGATAAACCTGTGGATAGCCTGAACGAGTGGCACAGAACAGAGCATGTTTGAGACCCCATATCCAGTGGCTGTGGTCCAGACTGGGCCAGTCAGCAGACCTAACTATGTAATAGCGCTATTAGGAGCTGTAAACCCCAAACTGGAACAGTGGCTCCAGCAGATTTCAGGCCAGAATACCAGAAGTCTGTGTCCAGAAGAGTGCAGTCCTAGGAACAGCGGGTAAAATAAGTGTTGAACACGTCACCATTTTTGTGAGAAAATATATTTCTAAAGGTACTACTGGCATGAATTTCATCAGATGTCAGTAACAATTCAAGTAATCTACATATACAAAGAAATCAATTCACAGATGTCCATAAATTAAGTTACGTGTAATAAATAATGTGAAATGACACATGAAAAAAATATTGAACACATGAAGAAAGGGAGGTGCAAAAAGGCATGGAAAGCCAAGACACCAGCTGAAATTGATCAGTAATTAGAATGAAATCCTGCCCGTTGCCAATGCAAATTAATATCAGCTGATTCAGTCCCAACTGATGGCCTATAGAAAGGTGTCTCATTACCAATGTGTCACACAAGAAACATCTCATGATGGGAAAAAGCAAAAAGCTCTCTCAAGATCTCTGCAATGTTACTGTTACAAAACATACTGATGGCATTGGTTACAGAAGGATTTCTAACTTCTGAATGTTCCTCTGAGCACTGTTGGGGCTATGATCTGGAAGTCAAAAGAACATCACTTTGGACTTCCGGTAATGGCGGCATTCTGAGCAGCTGTGTTTCTTACGTGCTCAGTTGCACTTTTTGAAAATACTGACTAGAATCCACAACTAAGCTTTAAACTTGGCACAAATTGTGTACGGGTGAATAGAGAGTGCAAATATGCCAAAAAATTTGAGACCCAGGCATATTACGACCGAAAGTATTAACAAGCCAAACGAGGAGGTGGCTGCGGGCGGAGAGAACCAAGACGCAGGCTCCGCTCATGTGAAGCCTGTGCCCGAGACGCCCAGGACCCAACAGGTGGACGCCGCAGGCTTGGTTATGCCTTCCACGATGGATCTGATGTTGGCTATCCAGACATTAAGAAAGAATTTCATGAAGAAATGAGCGGAGTTATGTCGGCAATTCAAAACGCTCAATCTGATAGCCAACAGTGCGGAGGACGTATCTCCGAGGCACAGACACGAATTTCCAGTGCTGAAGACGAAATAGACGCGCTGAAAAGTGAAGTGCAGATTTTAAGGAAGAAATCTTCAAGCCTGACCACTAAATTGAAAGACCTGGAAGCAAGAAGTCGACGTTCTAATATCCGCATACTAGGGCTGCCAGAAAAGGAAGAAAACGGTGCAGAAATATGCTCCTTCATGGAAAAATGGATAGCGGACATCTTGAAGATTAGTCCCCCAGTCCTAGAGAGGGCGCACCGGATCAAAACAAACAAGCTCCCAATCGCTTCTCCGAGGACCGTGATCGTAAAGTGTTTAAACTACAGAGATCGAGAGAAGATTATGACCGCAGCAAGAACGCAGAAAGACCTAACATTCAAAGGCAATAGGATAAGATTCATTCCCGACTTGCCAACTGAGATATACCACCAGCAAAGAAAATACGACGGAGTGAGGAAGAAGCTGCGTGAGAGAGGGCTGTCTAAACACCGGATCATCTACCCTGCGAGGCTGTTGCTGACCAATGAGGAGCGCACGCATGTGTTTGACAGTCCTGCTGAAGTGGATGACTTCATAAAGAAGATGGAGAGACCAGATGAGTAACCAGTATCACTGATGGCACCGTTATGTTGTAACATATCTCTGTTACTGTGGGACATGTTTGTTTCTTTTTGAGGTTTTTCTTTTTTGTATTTTAAATGCGTTTATAGTTGATAATTCCATTTGTGCCAAAAGTACAGGTGTTAAATATAATCATGAGGTGGATTTTATTTTTTACGTTTTTCTTTGTTTACAAGCAACTGTAGCAAGAAAGTAGAAGAATAGTTCCTCATAGTAGTGTGGACCTGTTCCAGATGAGTATTGGAAGTATTTCAGGGGTTCGGCGGTGCCTGTACGTTCTTATACAGGCCTGGGGATGGGGAGGGCTGCTCTCTCTTTTTTGTTTTAGATGTATTTGGGATAACGTTATAGAGTATTGGATTCTTTTTGTTTCTGTAAAAATCCTTTCGTTAACTGAGCTTATTGATGGATAGAATATGACTGATGTCCTTATAGATTGTATTTCTTGGAATTGTAGAGGTATACGCAAATTGGTAAAAATAAAACAAGTTATGAGTAGGATAAAGCACTCGAAAGGTAAAATTGTGTTTATGCAAGAAACACACACATTAGCTTCTGAAATGGTTAGGATAAAACGTAGATGGCCAGGTCAAATTTTTTCATCACCTTATTCCTCCAATTCTAGGGGAGTAATGACTTTGATTCATAAATCTGTTCCTTTTCAAGTCGAAAAGGTGATAAATGATCAAAATGGTAGGTTTTTGATAATACAAGGAACTCTCCTATCATCACGGCTTAATCTAATTAATATATACGGTCCGAATGATGATAATCCTGGCTTTTTTAATGACTTGTTTTTGAGGATCTCTGCTATCCAAGGAAAACATATTATTGCTGGTAACTTTAATTGTGTGCTAGACCCAGACAAGGACAGGTCATCTGGCAGTGATAATACACATAAGAGAACCAGAAAAGTGCTGCACCAGTTTATAAAAGATTTAAATATTATGGATGTATGGAGATTCCAAAATCCTATGAAACAACAATACTCATGTTGGTCAAGCACACACAGAGTATATTCTAGAATAGATTATTTTTTGGTATCAGTGGAGTTAATCCCTTATATAAAAGATTGTCAGTATAATGGTATAGTAATTTCCGACCACGCAGCTGTTTCTATGACATTTACAGAACCAAAATTAATTAAAACACGAGGCAAATGGAGATTTCAAATAAAATGGATGCAAGACAAACAATTTCTTGAATTTGTGGGAAAACAGATTGACGAATACTTTACTTATAACACATCTCAAACAACAGCTACTGTGAGATGGGAAGCCTTTAATGCATATTTAAGGGGACAAATTATTAATTACACTAGTACGAAGACAAGAGAGAAAAACAAGCATATAAAATGTCTGGAAGAAAGAATAAAAATATTAGAAGAGAGAAGTTTGCAAATTGACCAAATAACCAATGACGTTTTAAAAGAACTATTACTGCTTAGGACTCAATCTAACAAAATAACAAACGAAAAAGCTGCAGCAAACTTACAAAGGTTAAAACAGCAGTTTTATAATCAGGGTGAGAAACCAGGTAGACTTCTTGCTTGGCGTTTGAAACAAGAGGAGTCACAAAGAGCAATTACAAAACTGGAGACACCAAATGGAGACACTACTGTGAATCCAATAGAAATAAATAAAGCTTTTAAATCATTTTATGAAAATTTGTACAAATCAGAATATATTAATGCAACAATGCAAGATACTTTTCTTGATGGGCTTAATATTCCCAAAATGTCTGAAGATGTTAGAGTCAATCTTGACCGATCAATTGATATAAACGAAATTGATGAAGCTATTAAAACATTAAAGGCTGGCAAAACAGCAGGGCCTGATGGTATACCCATTGATTTGTATAAATACTTTAAAGATAAATTGGTGAAACCTCTTTTGGACATGTACAATGAATGCAATAAAAGCGGAAGCCTTTCTAAATAAATGAAAGAATCTTTAATAATTTTACTTCCTAAACCAGGAAAGCCAAATACTAAATGTGAAAATATGCGGCCTATAAGCTTGATTAATACAGACACCAAAGTTCTGTGTAAGGTACTGGCAAGGCGAATGGAGGGTGTGCTTCACAGCATTGTGGTGGATGATCAAAATGGGTTTATTAAAGGTAGACAGGGATTTCACAATGTGCGAAGATTATTTAATATTCTTCGTGACCAAAAAGGTGCAAAAGATACAGGCCTTCTCTCACTTGATGCGGAGAAGGCCTTTGATAGGATCGAATGGCCGTATCTTTTTGAAGTTATTGATAGATTCGGAATTGGGAAATATTTTTTACAGTGGATTAAATTACTGCATGACTGTCCTGTTGCTGAGGTAATGACAAATGAAGTAATCTCTGAGCCTTTCAAAATCAAGAGAGGTTGTCCTCAGGGTTCACCAATTTCACCACTTATGTTTATTCTAGCTATTGAACCACTCACGATAGCCATAAGATCGAGTGAACAAATACAAGGCATTAGCATTGGTTGTAAGGAACACAGAGTTGCTCTATTTGCTGATGATGTTATTCTATTTTTGAAAAAATTAGAAACAACAATACCAGCAATCAAAGATTTGTTATATAAATTTGGTAGCTTTTCTGGGTACAAAGTGAACACAACAAAATCACAGTAAATGCTTCTCAATTCAAGGGATAACCAAAATATCCAAAATGTGTTTGATGTTACCCCTGGTTTTACATATCTAGGGATTAAAGTTGTGCCTTTGCTAGAAGATATAGTGAAAATTAATTATTCAAGTGTAGTAGAATCTACGTCTAAGGATTTGGAACATTGGATGAATCTACCTATATCCCTTTTAGGCAGAGTTAACATTCTGAAAATGAATATAGTACCTAAATTCCTGTATCTATTTCAAAATATTCCCCTGGCGCCACCTGCTGGAATGTTTACTAAAATGTCAGCGTTAATTAGGAAATTTGTTTGGAATAAGAAACGCTCCCAAATTCGTCTGTCATTACTATACCTCCCATTTGATACAGGGGGTTTGAAATGCCCCAATATCTATCGGTATTACCTGGCTACTCAATTAAGAACAATTATGTTTTATTTCAATTCTTAGAATTCTCCCTCTTGGGTGGATATTGAATCCAGCTATATTGCCTTACCATTGAATTTGTATTTGTATTCTGAACAACCAAAACAGCTTAAGGCTAATACCAATAACCCAATAATCCGAAATATGATTGATGTATGGTATACAGTAAAAGAATTAATGAATATGGATAACAATATCTCACAATTTAGCCCTATCTGGGGAAATGCGTTATTTAAACCAGGAAAGATGGATGCAGGTTTCCGTATCTGGGCTAGGAAGGGACTTGGGAAAATTGGGGATCTTTTTAGAGATGGAGTAATTATGTCTTTTGGGGAATTAACCCTGAAATACAATATTCCACGCAAACATTTTTTTAAATACTTGCAAATTCGGAACTTTCTACTTCAATACAAAAGCAGTCTCTCCAAATTTCAACCCTTAATCCCTTAGAAGAGTTGATTACAAAACGTTGCACAAAGAAAGGGTTGATTTCGTTGTTTTATAACTGGCTTATTACAGGTTCCCCTGAAACATCTTTTTCCAAACTTGCATCCTGGAAAACGGACTTAAATGTCGACATTTCCGAAGATGAGTGGAGAACAACCTGTCTCAGATCTCAAAAACAATCATTTAATACTAATTTAAAATTAATACAATATAATTGGATAATGCAAACATACACTCAACAAAAATATAAAGGCAACACTTTTGGTTTTACTCCCATTTTGTATGAGATGAACTCAAAGATCTAAAACTTTTTCCACATACACAATATCACCATTTCCCTCAAATATTGTTCACAAACCAGTCTAAATCTGTGATAGTGAGCACTTCTCCTTTGCTGAGATAATCCATCCCACCTCACAGGTGTGCCATATCAAGATGCTGATTAGACACCATGATTAGTGCACAGGTGTGCCTTAGACTGCCCACAATAAAAGGCCACTCTGAAAGGTGCAGTTACCAGTCAGTATCTGGTGTGACCACCATTTGCCTCATGCAGTGCAACACATCTCCTTCGCATAGAGTTGATCAGGTTGTCAATTGTGGCCTGTGGAATGTTGGTCCACTCCTCTTCAATGGCTGTGCGAAGTTGCTGGATATTGGCAGGAACTGGTACACGCTGTCGTATACGCCGGTCCAGAGCATCCCAAACATGCTCAATGGGTGACATGTCCGGTGAGTATGCCGGCCATGCAAGAACTGGGACATTTTCAGCTTCCAAGAATTGTGTACAGATCCTTGCAACATGGGTGCATGCATTATCCTGCTGCAACATGAGGTGATGTTCTTGGATGTATGGCACAACAATGTGCCTCAGGATCTCGTCACAGTATCTCTGTGCATTCAAAATGCCATCAATAAAATGCACCTGTGTTCTTCGTCCATAACAGACGCCTGCCCATACCATAACCCCATCACCACCATGGGCCACTCGATCCACAACATTGACATCAGAAAACCGCTCACCCACACGACGCCACACACGCTGTCTGCCATCTGCCCTGGACAGTGTGAACTGGGATTCATCCGTGAAGAGAACACCTCTCCAACGTGCCAAACGCCAGCGAATGTGAGCATTTGCCCACTGAAGTCGGTTACGACGACGAAATGGAGTCAGGTCGAGACCCCGATGAGGACGACAAGCATGCAGATGAGCTTCCCTGAGACGGTTTCTGACAGTTTGTGCATAAATTCTTTGGTTATGCAAACCGATTGTTTCAGCAGCTGTCCGAGTGGCTGGTCTCAGACGATCTTGGAGGTGAACATGCTGGATGTGGAGGTCCTGGGCTGGTGTGGTTACACGTGGTCTGCGGTTGTGAGGCTGGTTGGATGTACTGCCAAATTCTCTGAAACGCCTTTGGAGACAGATATGGTAGAGAAATGAACATTCAATACACGAGCAACAGCTCTGGTTGACATTCCTGCTGTCAGCATGCCAACTGCACGCTCCCTCAAATCTTGCGACATCTGTGGCATTGTGCTGTGTGATAAAACTGCACCTTTCAGAGTGGCCTTTTATTGTGGGCAGTCTAAGGCACACCTGTGCACTAATCATGGTGTCTAATCAGCATCTTGATATGGCACACCTGTGAGGTGGGATGGATTATCTCAGCAAAGGAGAAGTGCTCACTATCACAAATTTAGACTGGTTTGTGAACAATATTTGAGGGAAATGGTGATACTGTGTATGTGGAAAAAGTTTTAGATCTTTGAGTTCATCTCATACAAAATGGGAGCAAAACCAAAAGTGTTGCGTTTATATTTTTGTTGAGTGTATGTAACCCCGGTGAAACTGAATAAATACAATTGTAGAATTCCTGACATGTTTCAAGTGTGCAGAAGCCAGAGGGACATTTGTGCATTGTATTTGGGAATGTGAAAGGATTCAGGACTTCTGGCAGGAGGTGATGACTATAACTAGCCAAATTGTAGGCATGCACATCCCTTTTGATGCCAAGATGATTATATTTCATTTACATTCAAAACATGTTAAATTGAGACCTCATCAACTTAAACTGGTAAATTATGCTATTTTGCAGGCTAAACGTTTGATATCATTAAACTGGAAAAAAAATCTCAACCTCCTGCTATAGGAGCTTGGATTAAGTACATGGCGGACTGTATGGCTATGGAAAAAAAATGACATTTTCTCAAGAACAGACTGGATTCATATGAGGACATTTGGAAACCATTTGCAGAATTTATCAAAAAAGAAAATATTGGACAACTCTTACAGAAGTAAATTTTAATTTGTTTTTTATTTACAATTTGTGTCTTCATCAATGTACACAAGATGTCATGTAGCCTCTATTTGTGTGTGGTTAATATATATATATATATATATATATATATATATATATATATATAGTGTTATTTATATGTTGAATTTAGAGAGTGGGGTAGGAGGGATCGGGTATAATTTTGAAAAATAACAACGTTGTGTAAATGTAATACTTATTGTATGCTGTTGCAAAACAATAAAAAAATATTGTTCTAAAAGAACATCATTTTACCATAAATTGGCCACGATCAGGCACTCCTCTCAAGATTTCTGACAGAGGAGTGTAAAGAATTATTAGAAATGGGGGAGGTGATGATCTAGTGGTTAAGGTATTGGGCTTGAGTCCAGAAGATCATGGGTTCAAATCCCCACCTGACTGGAAAATCACTAAGGGCCCTTGGGCAAGGCCTTTAATCCCCTATTGCTCACGGTGTGTAGTGAGCGCCTTGTATGGCAGCACCCTGACATTGGGGTGAATGTGAGGCATAATTGTAAAGCGCTTTGAGCGTCTGATTCAGATGGAAAAGCGCTATATAAATGCAGTCCATTGACCATTTAAAAGTTGTCCAAGAGCCAAGGACAATTTGTGGAGCGCTTCGGATAGACCTGGAATTAGCAAGTTCAACTGTTTAAAAAAAACAATAAGTAATGCACTTAACCGCCATGGCTTGGCTGCAAACCCAACACACAAGACTCCGTACCTGAAGAAAAAGCATGCTGAAGCTTGTTTAAAGTTTGAAGCACAAGCCTGTGAAGTACTAGGAGAATATAGCCTGGTCAGATGAGACCAAAACTGAACTCTTTGGATGCCATAATACACATTTTGAGGTCAAATGTCACTGCACATCACCCCAAAAACACCACAGCAACGGTGACATTTGGAGGAGGGAACATCATGGTGCGGGGCTGTATTTCAGCATACGGCACTGACAAACTTCATATAATAGAAGGAAGGATGAATAGAAAAATGTACAGAGACATTCTTGATTAAATATCTGCTGCAATCTTCAACAATGATGAAGATGAAATGAGGGCTGACATTTCAGCAAGATAATTGCCCAAACAATCACCCGACTTGAAACCAATAGAAAATCTATGAAAAGAACTAAAGATCAGAGTTCATAGAAGAGGTCCATAGAACCTTCAAGATTTGAAGACTGCTTGTGTGGAAGAATGGACCAAAAATCACACCTGAGCAATGCATGTGATTACAGTATTTACATGTCTGGGCACCCTGGGTGTTACACACGAAATTCTGCTTGAAGTGGGAGTTTGCACAAACTCATCAAAATATTACATTTGTCGTACCGCCCATTTAAATAAAATGTCTGATTTCCTTGCAAATAAAGAATAAATTACCTGTTTGTGTCAGATTTTTTCCTATCCTTTTCTTTTATTAAAGGTGTTTCTCCTCAGCTGATGTGTGACAGACAAAAAAAAAAACAGGTGCACTGTCAGTTTTCAATATTAACCATATGGAAAATAATTTACTTCACTGAAACATTTTGCACAGCATTTATATTAAAGCAAAAAACCTCTGGTACTCATGGAAGCTTCAAAAATTTCCTGTTTCAAACCAAGTGACACTGCAGTTAAATATTCCATTTGTTGCTGTCCATACAAAGCTAGCCATATTGTCACAGAACACTTCCTCTTTCTTGTACAAGAGTCTTTCACAATAAGATCACAGAGACAAACAGGTGTCAAGAAAAACATCTTGAAAACTCATTGTTTCTTGGTTTTTACAATATGCTGGTGGTTACGGAATTAATTTATTTTAGTTGGGTGTTTAATAAACTTTAATTAAAATAAATGTTATTTTGGGTGGGTGTTTAACCAACTTTTGACAAAAAAGGAGGTAGGTTTATGCATGAGCCTGGGCTCTCAGAGGACCAAATATGGTAGTTCCTCCATACAGGAGGCATCTTGAAGCTGTCACTACCAATAAAGGCTTTTGTGCAAAGTATTAAATAAATTTCAGTAATCGTGTTCAATATGGGTGGATATGTGGGTGTTATGTGGATAAAATGGAATAATATTCCATTTTATTCGACATAACTTAATTTCTGTACTTATTTGTTTTGGTTTCTTTGTATGTGTAGATTACATCTGGTGAAAAGTTCATGTAAATAGCACCTTTAAGAAATGTATTTACTGAGAAAAATGGTAACGTGTTAAATACATAGTTTACATGCTGTGTGTGTGTGTGTGTGTGTGTGTGTGTGTGTGTGTGTGTGTGTGTGTGTGTGTGTGTGTGTGTGTGTGTGTGTGTGTGTGTGTGTGTGTGTGTGTGTGTGTACACACACACTGCTCAAAAACTAAAGAAAAAAATTTGAATCAGAGAATAGCATCAAGTCAATTCAACTTCTGGGATACTGATCTGGTCATATAAGTATAAGTAAGTATATAACTAACAGAGGGGGTTGTTAATCAGTTTCAGTTGCTTTGGAGTTAATGAAATTAACAGTGGAAATAGAGGAGCAACAGAGATGACCCCCATAGCAGGAATGGATTAACAAGTGGAGGTGATTGACATTTTTCCCCAATCCTCATCTTTTCTGACTAAATTTTTACTAGTTTTGCACTTGGCTAGGATGTGTCACTTCTGGTAGCATGGTGCAGTAACTGGACTGGACAGAGGTTGCACAGGTAGTTCAACTCCTCTCAGGTGGCACATCAATATGCTCGCCTGACTTAAATCCAATAGAACAACTCTGGAACATTATGTTTCAGTCCACCAGGTTGCAGCTCAGACTGTCCAGGAGCTAAGTGATGCCCTGGTCCAGATCTGGGAGAAGATCCACCAAGACCCATGTCATCTCATTAAGAGCATGTTCCGGCATTGTTAGGCATGCATACAAGCACTGAGTACCAGTGTGAGTTGCTGTGATGGTATGTTGGCAAAAATGGACAATGATGCTCATGATTTTTTTGTTCCACTTTGATTTTCAGGGTGTCTTTGAATTCAGCCCTCTGTATGTTGACAATTTTCATTTCACATGCACACATGCGGTCCACTTTATATAATCAATAGATTCGATTTGATCTAATAATATATATATATATATATATATGATGTAAGGATGTCAAACTGAAAGTGGTATTAATCATTGCTGCATCAGAGATGGAGTCATGCTACGTCCCTCAGCAAACTCCTGTATTACCCCAACAGCTTTGAGAGAGTAAGTAATGCCATCTTTTCTGACTCCTCAAACACCACTTGACTTACTAATAGAAATGTTTAAAATAAGGCTTATTGGTCCACTTCCCCCAAATCTGAGTCGTCTACAAGATAAATTCCCCTGTCAGATTCAAGATGATCAAACAGATTACAATTATTTCATCCCCCATCTTTATTAATGAGGACTGTCTTTCACAGTTATGCTCCCTAATAAGAATAAATGATATGCCAATGCCAGGTTTGTTGTTCCCACTCACTCAGGGGACTCTCACATTTGTGCTTTGAGTCTGACTGTGGTGGCAACGTGAGATCTAATTTAATTTTTGTCAAACAAAGAAAGCAAAATTAACACCTGGGTGTCACTTAGACATACGTCAGGCTACAAACAATATTTAAAAGACTGAAAAGGCACAAAAAAGTTATCCAGAAGCTGAACGTGGACAAATACCCTGAGGACAATTAACATGGTTCATGGTGCAAGAGTGAAAATCCTGCTTGAGTCTAATGAAAGACCAAAATACTGCACAGTGACACCACAGCGTTAAGTAGCTTATCGCAGCTCAGGAGCAGAGAGTGAGACATCTTGTCCCTTGTCTCTAACCGTACACCATGTATCACACTTCACAACCAGAGAACATGTGACTACAAGGCATGGCGTCACTTGTTGTGCCTTCCTTCCAACACCCAGCCTGATCCTGGAGACTGAAGGTTCTTTCAGGAAGAGTGGTTTTATTCTCGCTTGACTTCCAACACCTCTTGATGTCAAGTGCACATCTGTGATACATCTGTGATACATCCCCTGCTGTCTCACATTCATCAAAGCTGTTGCTCTGTTGTCTTTGAGGATGGAATCAGAATGCGACCCTGGCAAAGAATGAAGGAAAAGTCAACAGGAATTAAGTTTCAGTGCAACTGTTTACTCAACTGTAGCCCACAGTTATTGAAATTGTATCCATGGTTTTGTGTGACTACTGCAGTAATGAAGTCAGCATGGCTGTGATTCTCTCACTGACGACATGCTCATTTTAAGATGGAAAAAAGATGGGCGAGACATGGGGTCTGGGGTTGAGGGAGAAGAGACGCACGACAGATCTGGATTACGCTGCGGAGCATGACACATGCTGTTACCTCTGTCCTGACCAATCAGCTAACTCGTCTTTATTTACTGTAACAACTGCTCAGCCTCACAGACCGAAAATATTATTAGATAATGTAGAATAGTCCAAGGCACATGTGAAATTCTGTCACTGCACCACAAACTGTAACAGGTGAACCAACACACACATTTTGCCCTCTGCCCACTTTCTACAATCACTTCCAGAAAACTTTAACTGCTTCAGAGTCGTTGCCTCAAAAGCTTTCCTTTTTACTTGTCTGCTTTGTTTACGATCCCTTCTGTTTTTAAAGTGAGCCATACACTTAGCATACAGTTTTCTATTTATTAGTGAATGACTTAAAGGAACTAAAATAGACATCCAATGACTGGTTCAAAAGAATAGCTATAAAAGTGATATATATATGTGTTATATTGTGTTATTTTGCATACTTATACTGATTTTAGCTGTACTAAGTTTCTAATTGGTGGTCTGTATTTTTTTTAATTTTTTTTTACTCTATCAAACGATTTGTTCTGGATTCCAAAGACAAAACATGTTACTTTACCACTTTGACATGATGCGGTTACATCCCTATTCCACAGGGCGCCACTCTATTACGATTGCCCACAATCCAAAAAAGTGCACAAATGGGATGAAACAGCTGAATCAGGCTTGCCTCCTAACAGGCTGGCTTATAAAGTGCAGACCTGGCAACCCCCCGAAAACAAAAGTAAGGAGCTGCGCCTGGCTGCACCCTTGGCCAGAACCGCAACAAACACTGACCGGCTTCAAATATTTACATATTTGCAAGATCAAACAAGTCTCAAGCTGCATTCATGAGGAATACCATGTTTAAAGACCTTTGAACACAACTGAAGCTATTCAGGCTACAAACACCCAAAAGTAATCACACACTAGTGATTTTTTGCCAATCAAAAATTTGAGCTATACAGTGGTGGGCACAGCGAACCAAAAAGTTAGTTTCAATAACCATTAATCCGATAACTGAAAAGTTATCTTTTATGACGCTAAACCGACAAACTGCTAAAAAATGAATCTTTATTACAGATAACCGTTAACTTTTACAGTAGTATTGATTCGGACGCAGCCACATCAGATTACACTGTCGGCTTCTGATAAACCACTTTCATTTTCACTTTTCACTGCTGGGTAAATTCAAGGATCACAAAGACATACAGTAGTGTTCAGAATAATAGTAGTGCTATGTGACTAAAAAGATTAATCCAGGTTTTGAGTATATTTCTTATTGTTACATGGGAAACAAGGTACCAGTAGATTCAGTAGATTCTCATAAATCCAACAAGACCAAGCATTCATGATATGCACACTCTTAAGGCTATGGGCTATTAGTAAAAAAAAGTAGAAAAGGGGGTGTTCACAATAATAGTAGCATCTGCTGTTGACTCTACAAACTCAAAACTATTATGTTCAAACTGCTTTTTTAGCAATCCTGTGAATCACTAAACTAGTATTTAGTTGTACAGTGGTCCCTCGTTTATCGCGGGAGTTACGTTCTAAAAATAGCCCGCAATAGGCGAAATCCGCGAAGTAGTCAGGGTTATTTTTTACAATTATTATAGATGTTTTAAGGCTGTAAAACCCCTCACTACACACTTTATACACTTTTCTCAATCAGGCATGAACATTTTCTCTCGTGTGTAAACACTCTCAAAGTTCAAACCTTAGTAGAAAAATAAGACCAACCTGTTTTCAGGCCCAAACATTTGTTTGAGAAATAAAAATAGAATGTTTTCCTATAAATAATTACGATGGCTTTTAGAACTAATGAATTTAATTTTAACGATCAACGTACGAGGTTGGACACATAAGAAATTATTAATAGTGACTGACCAGAATTTCACAGTTCCTCTAAAAATTGATCCCATTGGGAGTAGATATAGAGGACCAAGTATGGAGCCTTGAGGCACCCCACATGTAAGGGGCGCTGCACAAGATTCAACAGCTCCAATACGGACACAAAAACTTTTCTCAGATAGGTAGGATCTAAACCAGTCTAAAACAACACCCTTAATGCCCACCCAGTTTTCCAGGCGAGATAAGAGGATCTGATGGTCCACTGTATCGAAGGCCACTGTTAGGTCCAACAGAACCAAAACAACACAGTGACCAGAATCAGTAGCTACACAAATGTTGTTAAAAACCCACAGCAGTGCCGACTCAGTACTGTGACAGGATTTAAAACCAGACTGAAACAACTCCAGGGTGTCATGATTATTTAAAAAAGAACTCAACTGGCAGTACACAATTTTCTCCAAAATTTTAGAGAGAAAAGGAAGTTTGGAAATTGGAAAGTTCAGAAGAATCTAAGCCAGGTTTCGTTATAAGTGGGGGCACCACTGCATTCTTGAAACTGGCAGGCATTATACCATTAACCAAACTCCCACTAATAATATTCAGTATATATGGTGCCACATGGAAAAAACCTCTTTAAGAAGACGAAGTGGAATGGGGTCATTTGGAGCAGGCTTCATATTATCAATAATATTTCTCAAAGACGGCAAACTGACAGACTCAAACTGGTCAAAAACAGCTGAGCATGTCACAGAGATAGAAGGGTCATAAGCAGGAGAACTAATGAGGGCCCTGATACCAGCAACCTTTTTAAGAAAAAAGCTCATAAAATTCTCACACAATTCAGTGGAGCTCACCAGACAATCCAATTGTGGTGCACTTAAAACAGAATTTACAATCATAAAAAGAACACGAGGATTATGACAGTTCGAAGCAATAATATCAGAAAAGTACTTAAATTTAGCAGCCTTTACAGTTTTCTGATAAAAACGGCAACAGTCACGCAGTAACTGGAAAGACATCAGAGACCTGTCCTTCTTCCACTTTCGCACAGACGCTCAAAAGTGCTTTACAAACAATGCCTCACATTCCCCCGGATGTGAGGGGTGAATATGAAGAGTAGTGCTGACCATGTGTGATTAATAACTAAATCCTTGCCTATCTGCTAATAAAAAGTCAAATTATATTAAAATAATGATGATGATGACAATGAGGTAAACAGTTTGTGTCAAATGAGCGGTTTGTTAGGAATGAGGCACGTCACTTGCATCAGCTCAGATATTTTCGCCATGTGGGGCATTTTTCTGGACGTGATCCAGCCGTTAGGTGCCTCAGTGTTCACGACCTCATTGGCTCACACTCCCTGAGCTGACAGTACCTATTTCCAGGATTACTTAAGCAATAAAGCAATTTTCACAAAACCTGGTAAAATTAAAGTAGGCTGGAAAACAAGCCATAAATTTCAGGGCAGAAGTGATTAGTGCGCTTGGTTTCGGTGCAGAAGGTTCCTGGATCAAACCCTTGCAACATTTCTCCACGTAATGTGGAGTTGCATCAAGAAGGGCAGCTGGCCTAAAACTTGTGCCAATTCAACATGCAGACCCATGTCAGATTTGCTGTGGTGACTCCGAGTGCAAATAAAAAAGCAGCCGAAGGGTCTTACTGTCCACAATAAGGATCTGCCAGAAAATGATTCTGAAAAGATTAAATTATTAGAAATGGTACACTGCCAGCACAGATGAGTTCAAAAGTTATGGTCTGGCTGGGAACAAGATTAAGAAAAATGCTGAAGAGAAATGTTTTATTTTTATTGTTTTAAAAACATTGTTAAATGGAGTGTCTGGCACTCAGGGACTGTACTACAGTATCGTATCCAGTACTACAATAAGCAGCATTTTAAATGTTTGAAGGCTGATTAACACTAAATAATAGTCTTCTTACTATTTTTTTGTGCAGTATTTTGTGTAATATATGTGCAGCAGGTGTGACATGGTGGATGTGTTGTGGCAGGAAGGATTTAGCAGCCTCGTTTTATTCCAAGTAAAACAAACAAAAAAAATAAATAATGTTTAAAAGGCAGTTATTAAGGACTTCCAGGGATGGACAGTCAGTCAATAGTCATCACAAGTTTTTTTTTTAAGAATTATAATTTTGGGCTGATGTTTTCAGTGAAATGCATGTGATGCAAAGTGAGATGTTGTGTAACCTTTTCTCAAAAAACTAAACCCGTGTTTCCTTCCTCACCTTTAAGCTCTGAAGGAATTTTCAGGACTGTGCATCGTAACGTCACCGTGATTCGGCTGAACGCTGCTAAAGTTTGGGGTGAATTCGATGCTCCGCTGTTGTGTTGCTGCACAGATGCTGATGGATGTGCTGTGACGGCACACAGCCTGTGCTTCGTCACCAAACACCTCCTGACAACAGCTCTGATCATTCTGTCGCTAAACCCCGATAGCAGCAGACACACTGATCTTTTCAGTGCTGTTTGCTTAAACGTAGTGTCGTGTGCCGCACATAACGCTGACACCAACAGAAAGAGCTTGTCTGCTCGTGTCACGTCAGAGGTGGTGAAAATGTCTGGGGCTCCAGACGATACCGATAGGGTGAATTTCTGCATCTCGTTGGTTCATACGACAGTGTGTGGCATGAGCTGTGAGTGTGAAGTAGGTTTACAATGAGCCAGGAGAAAATACTGTCACCTTATTGGAGGCCTAACTGTCTACAATATCATGTGGCACCAACACTCGGAATATGTGTCAGAACACTGTGATGAATATTTTACCAAAATACAGATTCTGCATGCTGCATAAACACGTTGTTAGCCAAACACACACACACACACACACACACGGAGAGAAGAGAGCACTTCCCCTTCTTTAAAGATTCAAAAAGAGCCTGAATATACATAAATAATAATAATGATGTGTTTATGTCCTGCGAGTACTTTGGGGTGGGATTAAATATTAAGGGGCACTCCCAGCAGGCACCGGAGCTGCTGCTGACCTGCCTTAAAGCGTGGACAGGTGTGAACGGCGTACCTGGTGCTGCTGGAGATGCAGCAGGTCAGCTGCAGTCACCTCCACCGATGGCATGGCGCTCTTGGGCCGACCATCCCTGGACACGCCCTCCGCATTTGCTTCTCCCTTATGATTGGCTGGTCCGTTGCTTGTCACCTCCGCCCCAGATTCTTGCATCATGACTTAAAAACCTGCGAGAAGACAGAGAGAAAAAACAGGGCAGAAGAAAACCAGCTGTTAAAACACAAAGCAGTGAGGTCGCATTTCAACTCGGGTCCAAACTATAAACATGTGTCACATCCTTCCCACACAATTTCACTTTTACTGCAGGTTCCCCTGCTGGTTTCTGCTCTCCTGTTTCTTGTTTGTTTGCTTGTAGCAAACCTAATGTTGCAAACACAGGCACATACACTCCAGCACACAGTAATGCAATCCTCCTCTGTGTTAGTCCACCCTGAGTGAAGGGACCAAGGCTCGGGTCTGTTTGTGCTCCCCATTAGGGTTGGGGTCCAGCACACATTACAGAGGAACTCAACCTGAGCTGAGTGAGAGCACTGGAGCCCAAAAAAACACTGGACCTCCAAAACAAAACACACTTTATGGAAATGGATATATTTACATGCATGACTCCCAGAAGAACCACAGCAGAATGGCTTTTTAATGGGAACCAGGTCTGCCAAAGGATCTTCATGAGAAACAGCTAATCTGAACCAAAACAAAAACAGTCAAATCTTTTTGGGGCGCTCAATTAATACCAAAATACAGGTCTGATGACAAATAAGACTCTGAACCTTTCATGACTTCAGGAAAATCAAAACATACAAATACAGATGCAGCTTGGTGCCTCAGTGAAAATAAGTTTTGTTTATAGAAAACCATCCAACTGGCCACATTTCATGCAGACTGCAGCTCAGTCAGGACCTGAGGTATGAACGTATACCTTATCACAGGGGTCACCAACCCTGTTCCTGGAGAGCACCTGCCCTACATGTTTTCCACATCTACCTACTCTAGTCACACCTGATTTTTCAAAAGTGGTGTTTTCCAGCTCTTGATTGGCGGAGCACACCTGATAGAGTTAATTATCTGGGAGCGGAACAGGGAGAGTTAGAAAACATGCAGGGCAGGGGCCCTCCAGGAACAGGACTGGTGACCCCTGCCTTATCACATGTCTGTTTATGTATCCATGCCCTGTATCTTGCCCCGATGTATCTGTATCAGCCCAAGTTCTTCCAGGTGACAGGAGGTAGGGCCGGGAAAAGTTAATGACGGAATTGCGAAATGTTCCGTGGACTAGGCTGTCTCAAATCAGAATGACTGGACTGGCCTCTGCTGTCACTGAAGGCCAGACCTACCAAGGACACACCCTTAGCCTTTTGGGGTCCATGAATGTGTCGGCATATTCAGGTCATTTTACCATACATACATACAAACATAAATGTTACCTGGGATCGGGTGGTGGGGGCAGCAGCTCCAGCAGGGGACCCCAGACTTCCCTTTCCCAGGTCACATTGATCACCTCCAACTGGGGGATCCTGAGGCATTCCCGGGCCGGTGTGGAGATGTAAACTCTCCACCTAGTCATGGGTCTTCCCCGGGGTCTCCTCCCAGATGGACGTGCCTGGAACACCTCCCTAATGAGGCGCACAGAGGGCATCCACCTCAGCTGGCTCCTTTCAATGTGACGGAGCAGCGGTTCTACTCCGAGCTCCCCATGGATGACTGAGCTTCTCGCCCTATCTCTAAGAGAGACACCAGCCACCCTCCTGAGGAAATGGGATCTAGTTCTTTCGGTCATGACCCAACC